>NC_091179.1:19254859-19554859 GCF_040958095.1 Procambarus clarkii
AAGAAAACAAAGGACAGTCTACCAACCATGATGACACCAGAACCTCATAATGCACCCAAAAACGAGAGGAAGACATGAACTTAAAAAGAGTCCGGATTCATAACCGAGGCATAAACGGGGTCATGCAGGAGGTAAGCACCGAGGGCCTCCCAAGCCACTGCCGGGGAAAACCCTGGAGGAAGGAAGCCCCCTAGAATGATGAATCCAAGGGAATCAAAGGAACTCTGAAACAAACTCTGGGAAACCCCACCCAAATCAAACTCAGACAGGGAAGGGGGATAAAAAAAAACTCACCTTGCAACAAAAGACCCTGCTCAGAAGGCACAAGAGCCCACAAAAGGTCAAACAGAACCCAAGAGCTCCAATACGATTGCTCCCGAGCACCAGTAACTGCAGCAGAAGGCCCCGGGGCAGAGCTTTTATCCATGCCCACCATCCGTGATGGAAAAGTGTAGTCCAGGGAAAAAGCTTCGAAAGCAGGGTTTGGCCCAGAAGCCTCTGCGGGATTTAGATGCTCAACTGCCTCCATGCCTGTGTCACAAAAAGCCAAACCCAGAACCACCCAAGCCACATTCCGAGCTAAACCCTGGCCTGAAACCGAAGCCTTCAGACACCTAGGAGCCGGAACTAGGGAAGGAGGAGAAGAGCACCATTGGCCCACCGGGAAAGGAAGAGAAGGTGAAGAAGGAACCAAGGTCGAGTTGGCCAACACCCCTAAATCCAAGTCCCTAAATGGATCAGGGTAGATCCGAGGCATCCAACAGAGCACACAACCTATACCATTGTAAAACTGAAAACCAAGAATATAAAGCAGTTGCTGCCTGAAACCTCTGAACTTCAACAGTGGAATGAGTGAGCTGGAGCACATGAGGCAAACAAGTCTCGCATGACTCTGGGGTCATACGTGTCACTGACCCAACAGGCAGCATGGTGGAGGCAGAAAGGAATGTCAGCAGGTGGCACAGGTGACAAAAACCCTCGAATTCACACAAAGTGGATTCGGAAGAGGAATCCATAAGTCAACCGAGCCCATAGAGGATTTCCATGGCCCATAGGGTATGTGCCCTGCAGGAAGTCCAGCAACTGAGAATGCTATGCCAATAGAAACTTTGCAGAAAGCAAGCAACCTAGTTACCCGAATCCAACGGAAAAGTCACAGGGGCAACAAGGGGGTTCAGCCACACACACTCTAGGCAGACCTAGTAAGTTAAAATACTGAAACCCCAAGCAGAAAACGAGGCAAAAATTAACAAAAACAAAACACAGGGATGCCTGTGTATAACTTAATTAACAAAAAGTAAGGACGCCCCTTAAAGGGTGCGTATCTCGAACGCCCCAGGGAAGTGAACCCTGATTGTGCAAGGGCAGCACTATAGAATGCACAGGGAAGAGAAACCTGAACACATGCAGCTCTAAGTACACTATAGTCCTGGCTCATGTACAACACTCATGTAAAACTAGCCACAAAAGAAACAACAAAACATACAAATGGGAGACTGGAACCAGAGGTGACGTGGCAACCGTGGCACGCATCAGTAAGAACTGAGGTGTGAGTGAGCCAGCTGACCTGGTATGCCTCCCTGTTCCATCCAAATGCGGGGGAAGGGGGTGACGGGACAAACTACCAGATGTTAGTTTCAAGAAAATTTGGTGGCTTAATTTTTGTTAGGAGAGTTCTTTTGGCAGTTTTGAGACTGAGGTCTCTCTCCTTAAAACATGCAGATGTTTGTTTTGGTTCACCTACCTTTCTGGGTGATTTCCTGGTGGTGGCAATTATGTTAAACTTTAAATGTAAAGTTTTCATAGGCCATTGCTCTTTGCACCTCCTTGAGGGGACCAGGTTTTGGCTCTGGGTCCCCAGTAAGTCAATAAAAACTCCTGTGACTGATGGCACCTGATAGTATGGCATTTAATCAGTGATGATAGTTTCAGGGAGCAGATGTGGCTCCCCCCCAAAAAAATATATCAAACTTCATAATACATACTAATATACAAACCTAATTATAGAAACATCAGCAGCTGCATCTAGAGATTTAGGATTATTTCTAAAATTATACACATTCAGAATCATAGATATTTTGAATTTGAATTATTAATAATTTTGTGTTTTTATTTGTAGACAAAGGAATTAATTTACCAGTGCTATTTAAAATCATTCATACAAAATATATATTTCACAATACTGTATAGAAATAATATATATGAGAGCTGAATAAAGACTAACATGTAAATCTGTTTGAAGTGCAATTAAAGGTTTGCTAAATTATGGTTGCAACACTCTTGAAGAGAGAAATACAGTATATACAAAGCTTAAAATAGGCTTTATTTACTATGTGCATATACAGAAATGAGCCAAAAGATTGGCTATGCTGCATAATCAGTGACAGACAATTACAAATAACACCAAAAATTAAGGAACTTAGCAGGTTGAAAAAATATTATTACATAATATGTGCAGCAAAATAACGGCCATAAAAAAAACTGTTCCAAGTCGGGCTGGCAAAAATGTAGCACTTTTGAAAACTGGAAATGGACATACTCCCTCTTGCTGCAGTCCACGGAGTGCAGGGGCAGGCTTAGCTAATCCTGTCTCTCTATCACAACCAACTTCCTGAAATATTGCCACTTTCTTCACTCTAACCTATGAGTGACTCCCCTAAAAATATCATTAAATGAACTTATACAATATATAATATAAATAAAAGTAGGATTTTTCATATCTTGTTAGTGGAAGTCAGTTCTCATTATTTATTTATATTCATTATCTGAAACTGAATGCTTGCCCTCTCCTGGATCTGAGGGGCTTCAGTACTGGGAAAGCAACCATGAGTAGTGCATGCACCAACAGCTCTCAGTACTGTACTGCCATGCAGCTCATGCCTACAGCATCACTTAATATTGTTGTAATAAATAAATGTGATTATTTGATGATAATAGTGTCATAGAAAATTCTGACTGCGATAAAAACTATGTATGTACAAGGTTCAGATATCAATGAACCCAATGCTGTTTATGATGTTCACAGTGCTAGGCAGGAAGCCACATCACTCTGCCAATGTTTGATCCATATAAGCATCATGAAACAACAGCTAATGTTCCTTTACAAAATAAACTTATGAAAAGTTATTCATTTACAGAACTTATTGACCAGGATTACGATAATAGCAGAATTGTGGTGAGAATTAGTGATGTGCACAGTATGTTGGGAGGAGGATTCTTGCTGTGTGAGGTGATGTCATCTGCTAGCTTGAGTTTGGTGGTGCTATGCTGTTTGGACATACCATACCAGCTTAGTGGTTCCTTATAGTGAACAAAAATGTAGACACATTATATATAAGATGTGTGTATATAGAGTATAGTGTAATAACAAAAAACCAGTGTTGAATGTAATGAAACACCAGTTTCTGGGTGAGCCCTGGAGGCTCCCTGAAACTATCTTACTGATCAAGTGCCATACTACAGTACTTAAGTTTCATCAGTTGCAGAGTTCTTTGTATGCCTACCTGGAACCATGAGCCAGAACCTGGCCCCCCTCAAAGAGGCGCAGAGAGCAGTGGCCCATGAACACTTGTACTTGTAGATTCGTAAACCTCATCCTGGAAACATTCATGTTTCAACATGTTAAACAAGATACGAGGATGAGGGAAGGGGATGTTCAAAGACATGGTCACTTTTACCCAAGGGAGGGAGGTACTAAATGTCAAATATCTCTTCCTCTTTCCTGGTAAATATCAAATCCAGCATTGGTGGAGCTATGCTGTTTAGACATACCATACCAGCTTAGTGGTTCATTTATTGCACAAACATGTAGATACTGATATATATAGTGTATATGCAATGTAATAACCACAAAAACAGTTTTATTATCTACGAATATAATAACTATACTGTATCACTAATATGCACACAATATTTTTGAGTATACCAATGGTCTACACAGTGTATTATATAAATTTATCAAATTACACACTATTGTTATCAGACTCCTGATAAGAATAGCATTATAGTGCTAGCATTAGCGCTGTACATAGTATATTACATAGCATATCCCTGTTACAACACCAGGAAAATGTGCTAACAGGGTGCCACAGGGGTCCATTTTGGGGCCAGCCCTTTTTGTCATATACATCAATGACATAGATGAGAATATTACAAACCACATCATCAAATTTGCAGATGACACTAAGATCTATTGTAAAGTGGGAAGTGAAAGTGATATTGAGACCCTACAAAGAGGTCTAAATGAGCTCCACAAATGGTCAGATGACTGGCAAATGATTTTTAATGTCGATAAATACAAGACCTTGCATGTGGAGCATAACGATCCATGTCACAACTACCAAATTGACAGCACTACCTTTTAACAGTTATATAAACAAAAGGACCTTGGAGTCAGAATCCATCATTCACTAAAAGTTGAACAACAAGTGGGAATGGCAGTAAAAAAAAAGCAAACCAAATCCTGGGAATAATCAAGCATACCTTTACCTTTAACTACTGTGATGCACTGAGTTTATTGTGAAATTCCCCCTATGCGCATGAAATCAAGTGTTCCCAAAAAATTATTTTTTCTTTGTAAAATGATAAATTCCCTTCCCTGAACATGTCTATGTAAAAATAAATACCAAAGTTCACTTACTTTGGCTGTGGGGACGTGGACAAGGTGTGCTGTGATGTCATCAGGGACTGGTCGCCCATGCGTGAAGCTACCAGACACAGTCGCGTGGGCCATTCAAGCACCACGAGTTGCCACGAATATATTTTCAATTATTTGTTCTATGTATTTCCAACGCGGTTTTATTTGTTTTTAATCGTATATAATGGATCTTTGTGTCCTTTACAATATTTAGGCAGTATAACGTTCATAATGATTCATGGAACTGTGATACATGTGTCAGTAATGTGTCCACAATAAATGTTTGTCCCAATATTATTTGTTAAAAATTCACTAAAATTGCAATATGTACAGTTTCACACACTATTTACACAGTAATACACTGTATTACACACTCAGTACTTCGGAAGTGAGTAATAATCAATGAAGTAGTCCATGGTACACCGCACGACTTCACACTCATTGCACCAGGTACAGATAGATTTTTGCTTCCTGTTTGTTAGTTCTATGTGCTTGCAAATAACGCACTCATGTACACCCTTGGCTTTAGTACTTGTAGGTGGTATGTAGCCAAGCTTGTAAAGCATAAGGTAGTATTGAAAAGATTATAGGAAAAGATAAATTTGTAAGGTAGTCTTGAAACGATCGCTCGGTAAGGTCCTACAGAGGAAGAGATTCAGCTAGCCTCAAAGAGTGTCCGTCAGTCGGGAAGTGATTCAGCTAGCCTCAAAGAGTGTCCATAAGTCAGGAAGAGATTCAGCTAGCCTCAAAGAGTGTTCGTCAGTCTGGAAGAGATTCAGCTATTCTTGAAAATATGTATGGAAAACCACACCACCATGGAAGCCGCTAACACTGTTCATCTATGCTACTTTTACCAGATGCATCATTACTGAAAGCAGAAAATGATTCATCTATGTATTATCTATATAAATTGGAGATGGCATAGGTGGGCGAGGGTGGCGCTCAGAGCTACAACTGGATACGCTTGCTGTATCATCCTCATAGGCGCTGTATCACTTGCATCCGACCTTTGTGTTAGGTCCTTATTGCGCCTAGCTTCACAAATATCATGACCGTTGTGTTCTTCAAGCATTAAGGTTTGAATTTTATCATCAGAGCGCGATCTTTCAATACCGAGTCAGACAGGTATTTGGGAGCCAGAGGAGTGTGCACCACCCATGGTTGCTCACTCCGTACTAACCCAGCCAGCAGCCCTAGGGCATTCTGGGAATTTTTTCCAAGATGGCTGCCTCTCATTGGAGGTCCTAAAAATTCATTTCATACACAACCAACAGCGCACACATTTTGAATGGGTACGAAAAAATAAAGATTTTTCTCGGTTGGCGCAGTCCAGTGGTTAAATGTAAATTGTTTACGAGCTATTGCTCCCTGTGCCTCTGTGAGGGGGCCAGGTTTCAGCTGATGGTCTTCGGTAGGCATACAAGAACTTTTGCAACTTATGACTCCAAGTAGTGTGGCACTTAATCAGTAAGTTATCTTCAGGAATTCTCCGGGGCTCGCCCAGAAACTGTCATTTTATTACATTCAACATTTTTTTTTTTTTTTTAAGAAATTTGTATTTGTTATAATATTAGGTAATATTTATTTAGTTATTACTATAATGACTTGGTTTAACATAATTCTTGGTTATTCTATACAATATAAATCATACACTCCACATGCCCCTCATCCTCCAGACAGTCCCTCCCGACTCACACAACACCCAATACCCTGAAACAACCCACCCCAGTACCTCTGGTACTCTGCGCCTCAAGCCACTGCTGTACAGGATTAATATGGTATGGTCCAATGCCTGTCTGCAGTAAAACAAAACCTCTGGTTTTCTGGATTTCTGTCCGGATATGGTGAAGTTTGGCAGAAAGTTATTCGAACTTCATTTAGAACCTATCAGGAATGTACGACCAAGCCAAACCTCCATTATCCAAATTTCTATCAGGATATCATGAAGCTTTGCCAGAAAAATATACTGTATGGCCATGATTTTTACCAGATAACCTAAATATTAGGATAAGTGGACTTCAGATAAGCTGGCTCATACAGTAGTCGCTCTCCAAACGTTAAAACTTATGCTGTACTTTAAATTATCCCTGATTGACTCGCATAGTGCAGTAAAAAGTGGCGCTGACTGACTCGCCCATCGGAAGGGTTAATGTCCCTGGTCCCAGTCAGTTATGAGTTACCTTAGGCCATGTATCCCAGCTTGAATTCTCATCTTAGTCTTAGTGTATGCCTCCTCTCCTCCCTGGTAAGTCCTGTGATTGTTCTCTGTGGGGTAGTTAGCTTCAGGGAGCCACAGTGGGCGTTCCCTGGATACCTAGCATGGAATGTAACAAAACACCTCTTCCTGGACGAGCCCCTATGGGTCCCTCACTCCCTATAAGGTTAGTTAGTTCTTCGGCGTACAGTTCTTCCACTCCAGAACTGGCTAGCAATATGGATGCATCCAGAAGCTAGGCCATCTAAAGGTGAAATTCGGTACAATGACTCATGCTAATTTTGAATGTTTCACTTGTTCTGCATGAATCTTTTGCAGAGTTGTTTGGCATTTTCAAGGTTTTGGTCTTTGTTAATCCTCTAGTTGTCTTTAAAGCTTCATTGACATTCTGGATGCTTTCCCAGTATGGTGGGAAATTGTCACTTGCTCTCCACACCTCTCTGAGGGGCCAGGTTTTGGCTCTGGTCCCCAGTAGGCCAAACAGAACACCTGCATCTGATGTAACTTATCTGCATGGAGCAATCTCTGATCGATAGCTTTAGGGAGTCACTGGGGCTCATCCAGAAAGAGGTGTTTCATTACATGCAATGTTAGAATATTTTTGTTCACTCATTCTAATTTTGCTCAAGTTCTGAGTCTGTCTCACTCTTGCCATACTTCAGATGCTACTTGTGTTGCAAAGATGCTACTTTTCCATAAATAATTTACATCTTGATATCTTGCATTCAGTGCATTTACTTTATACTTTCCATCTTATTTCTTTACTTTATATTTTGTATTAAATTTCTCTGTTTTTATATTTTGCATTTAATTTTTATTGTTTTATAATTGGCTAGGATTGGTAGTGTTCATTTGAGCTTTCTTAACTTCTTACATCATAATGATATGAAAACTGCTTAATTCCTGTATTTGATAGGCATATCTAGAGCAAATATAAAGGTTCTAGCCTAAGTCAACTCTCAGTTGAAAAATAAAATGAACACAAGTAAAGGAGTGAGGTTGCCAACATGATATGGATATCAAATTTGGAGTATAACTTTTCAATTAGCAAATGGGCTAATAATTTATAAAATCTCATCATAGACCCAAAATGAAACAAATACTTAACCATAAAAATTATAAATGTTTGAAACATAACTAAAATAATACACAAAAAATAAAATCCATATAACTTTTACTAACATTATAAAATAATAAGATTTAAAAATTTAAGTGCAAAACACTGAAATCTTTGCAATGAACAGTATTTCTCATTAAAACATGTGCATATAAAAATACCTAATAGTCATTAGATAGAGAGAGCTAACAACAAAATACAGAGTAAATAAACAAATAGAACATTGTAATGAAATACTACTTTCTGAGTAGTACTTTGGTAGCACTCCTAAGCTTAAGCACAGAATTCTCCCAGGCCACTGCTAGTTTTCCAAGCACCTAAGGGGAGGGCTTTGAACCAAGAGCCAAAACCAGCACACCAAGAATCTGTGACCCTTTCACAGATACTGGGTGAATGATCCATTTTGGCCTACCAGGTGTAGGAACCAAATTCTTACCCCATGTAGGTAAATGAAGATGAGGGAGTCATAAGACTCCATACACTGAAGAAATCCCATCAAAAATGCTACAAGTTGGTCACAAAAACTCAAAATGCTCAGAGAAATTGTTGAGATGAATAACGAAGAAACCTCAAAACTAACCCAAATAATAAAAATCCACCACAGTAGTAAACCCCTGGTTGCTTTGTGAGTAATATCACTAGTTAATCAGTCAAAGTAAAACCACCAGCATTACACTCATTCCAATTCAACTGATTTTTCATGCATCCCTATGTACAGGAGTCCTGGCAGATATAGGAAAAGAGCTAACAGATTCAATCAATAAAAGTGGCAGCAGGGAAACCCCCCCTTAATTATACACCTGTATCACTGACAACTGTAGAAATTTAATATCATTTATTGTGTTGAGGGATAGGCAGCTAGAGTGTATTTAACACACGTTAAGCTTATATCAAGGTCGCCATCCCCCCCAGGTCGAATTACTGACCCCACCCAGGATGTAACCCCACAACAAGCCCTGGCTTGTCTATGGAGTTGGACCTACTGGGGACCATGAGCCAGAACCTGGCCCCCTCAAAGAGGATGCATGGAGTAATGACCCTTTTCCTTATCTGCCATCGACCGGGGTTAGGCACCCAGAAAGGTAGGTATAACAAAACAGACCCCACATGGTAAGAAAAGCACAACAAAAAAACGAACAAAGAAACAGAATGCCCTCCAGTCCCAAGCAAACAAACAAACATCACACTCCACTGCCACGCCGTTTGTCCATGCAGTCCTCCATTCCCTCATGGGGAGAGCCCCAGACCTCCCACATTGAATACCCAACACTCCAGTTTGGCAGCTAGGCATCAAAATGCGAAAAACTGCCGACCGGAGGGAGGGAGGGTTGCGAGGGAGCCTCCTGGGCTTGCCCAGAAAATTATGTTTCATTACATTCAACTTTGGTTTTCTGTGGGGAGCCCATTTGGCTCCCTGGAGCTACATAAAAAAGCAAAGGAAAAGAGGGGGCTTACCTGGGAGGCGGCCGCCACACACTCTCCAACACGAAGGTGAGACAACTAGCTGCAACCTGTGACTTAAATCAACAAAGAAACAACCAGGAGCAGTAACGTTAAATAAATAACGGGCGGCCAGGACCCTGTTCAACCTCAAACATCCCCACACCCGAATATCAGCCCAGGACATGTTGCCAAACACGGCAGCCAATGCAGCAAACTTCCTAACGTCATGGGCACGAAGATAGATCGCAGGCTGGCTAGACATAACCCTGCGGATGACATCAGAGACCCAAGCCCTGGAACAGAGAACAAGGGAAACTGGATCAACCCAAAGCACATTCCCAGTCACCAAAGCCGAAGCGCGCAGATAACGACTAAGAGCCGCAACCGGACACAACACATGATGCACCCCCGGCCTGACCAACCAAACATCAATGGCCCAAGGACCTCTCCGGAAAGCAGCAGTCTCATTCTTCGCCAGGAAAGAAGGAGAACAGGGCAGCCATTCTCAGTTGCCCCGGAGAATGAACAAGTCCGACATAAGACGACAAATAGACAAAGTCGCCTACAGAAACTGTAACAGCAGACTCCGCAAACAGCAACGGACAAAATGGTGACAAAAACCTAAGAGCTGCAGGGCATTCGGAAAGGCAATTAACCTAGAGTGTTGCAGCAACCTAAATTGCACATGCAATGCAGATGCTGCCTACACCCGATCAATAACATTATCAGACTGGGTGAACTGGAGTATACACAAGGAACACCACTCACAAGACTCCGGGTTAATGGTGTCATTGACCCAACAGGCAGCATGGCGGAGGCAAAGACAGTGAATGTCACCCTGAGACAAGGGGACAGAGCAACCTTTAAACTCGCACAAAGCGAAGTGGGACTCAGAGGTCTCTACCATCGGACCAGTAATTACCTAAGTGTAGTTACAGGATGAGAGTTACAGTGAGCCCCAATGAGGGTTCCCAGGGCCCTTAGGCTGACTGCTAAGGGAAGATCAGGCAAGGTACTGCTAACCGATTATCCCAGAGCTACCAAGCAAACAAACAAAGCTGAACCCCTGCAACATGTGCAATCACAGGGATCTAGCGGAAAGCCCCCAAAATCATACAAGTGGTCCTACAGCCACATCAGGCAGACCCCCACCAGGCAAAACAAAAGAAAAGAAAAAGAAAACCCCTGCAAAAGCACATCCCCAGGAGAACAGAACCGGCTGCTATGCATATATCAGACAGCTGCACAGTTTCTTGCGCCCCAGCCAACAACGATACCACCTCCTACCCAAGGTCAAACAGAATAAGAACCCCAGCTAACCCCAAGGTCGGGCAATCACCGAGCAGCAAAAGAACCATACAGAGGTAGTCTCTGGAACGGCTTGTGGATGATAACCCTACACCCCAAGGGCAGTACTTACAGAGCACCTAGGGAAGGTGATCCTAGGAGCATGCAGCCCCAGTACTCTTGTGTTACTCCTGGCTCGCACACCACCACACAGTAGAACAACCCTGGTATGGACAGCACTGCTCAAAAGAATGCAGCCAGAGTCGATTGACTGCCACCAAACAACAGCCTCTGAACTTGGGTAGACAGCACGATGGAGTCTGGTGCTGCTCCTTCCCCCTCCCAGGGAGGGGGTGGGGGAGTTGCGCAGACAGCGGCATGGCGGCTGTGGTGACATCACGACTGTTTGCTTGTTTTCGATTGGGAAGTTTTGCTGGCTAATTCGGCATTCGGTTTGCAATTTTAAACCAGCTGTAGTAAGTTTTAGAATTCCCACCTTTGTGGGTGCCTGACCTGGTAGATGGCAGACAGACTGCTTCCTATTACATGGGGGTGTCTATAGGCCACTGCTCCTCGTGCCTCTGAGGGGGGCCAGGTTTCGGCGCTGGTCCCCGGTAGCCCTAGAACTCCATCAATTGACTGTTGTGATTGTCTAATATATACACATCAGCCCGGTATAGCTCCGGGGATCCGAAGGGGCTCTCCACAGAAAGACCTGTACAAAATAGAACATTGTGCGAGGAGCCTGTATTGTGCTTTCCAGTTTCAGAATTGCTTTTAAATACAGTACATGGATAGTGAAATACTAAAGAAATTATTCATGACCTTTGTGAAACCAAAGCTGGAATATGCAGCAGTTGTATATTGCCCATATCTTAAGCATCACATCAACAAACTGAAAAAGTGGCAAAAACATGCAACTAAATGGCTCCAAGAAGTGGAGAGCTACAAGGAGAGGTTAGAGGCATTAAATATACTAAAACTAGAAGATAGAAAAAAAGAGGAGATATGATCACTATGTACAAAAGAATAATGGGAATTGACAAAATTGATAGGGAAGAATTCTGAGACCTGGAACTTCAAGAACAAGAGGTCATAGGTTTAAGGTAATTAAACAAAGCTGACAGAAATATAAGAGAATTCACTTTCACAGAGTGGTAGACGGTTGGAACAAGTTAAGTGAGAATGTGGTGGAGGCCAAAACTGTCAGTAGTTTCTAACCATAGTATGATACACAGTACAGTACTGGGAAGACATGACAACACGAGTGTAGCTCTTATCCTATAACTACACTTAGGCAATTGCACTTGAACCTGAACTAATTCTCCAAAATGAAGTGGGTCCCAAAACGGGGAAACAAAGTTACCAGATTCATAAAACAAATATTTGTAACAGAGAAAAAACACCTAAGAGGCCCAAAACCAAACTTAATAACCCAATATACCTTGGATAAACCCATCAAGCTCAGGGGGCACAGAGCCAGAAAGAAACACTGTAAAACCAAAAAGATCATATGCTTCCAACAAGGGCATTTACTTGGGAAGACAGAAAACCCATAAAAGACCCCAAAACAAAGACTCCCAAGAGGTCTGGGGAACCCAACTTAAGGATCCAGAAGCCCAAGAGGCATATAAAGGCATCCATCCATAGAGGAGAACCAAGCAACATGCCTATTATACATCCATAGGATTCCAGACAAGCCGGAACCAAGCCACAAAGAATCTAGGGAATTATAAGCCAAATGAATGGGAAACAATACCACAAACTCTTTAACTCTTAAACTGCGCAACACGTCATATGACGTGTTGAGTAACTTGCGCAAAATTGCCCATCACGTCATTTGACGTGATGGAGTACTGTGCAAAATTGGAATGGCCAGCGGGGTAGGGAGGGGTCCCCCATATGCTGCCCAGGGGCTACAGTAAATCGCCGCCATTTTGTAAAAAAATCCTGCTCCTGCCACCAATGTGTGGGAGGCCTCCGTTACCCATCGGTCACCATGGCGAACACATGGCCAAACACTTCCCAGGCATGCAGCATGCAATCACTTACTCAAGAGCAAATAACTAGTGAATTATTTTCTGATGGTGAGAAAAGTGATTTTGATGACTCTGACATTGATAAGGACTACACACAATTGACCAATGATACTGTAGTAGCACAGACAGTGAATATGAGATACAGCCTCCTCCCATGGCGAGGCCTACACGCTTACCCGTGCCTCCACGCCCAGTATCTACCCCAATTCACCCACGACCACACAGTTCTTGTACTTATTTAGAGTATGAGGATATTTTGGGGCGACGAGTCAGAGGAAGGTGACTTTTTCTGGTTTTAGTGAAGTGGATTCAGAGCTTAGTGTTACCATGTCTGTCACTAGTACCAGTGGTGTGACCAAGCAAGATTTTGTCGTGTCAGCAGAGTCTCGCCCAGCCAAGAGCCGCCACATGGCACCACATGAGGAACCAAGACCCTCATGTTCACGTAGCGGCCGTACTTTGCATAGACGGGCTTCAGCTCCTGGTCCACGGTGTGCAATGCTTCCTCACCGTCGTGCCATTGTTGCGTCTTGCAGGACACCAGGTGTCCTTGTGTGGAGTGATGGTGATTATTTTATTCCTCTAATTCCTGCCTTTGACAATAAAGACGTTGGGATTACAGACCTTTTCCCTAATAATGGTGAGGACATGTGTAAAATTAATTATTTTACAGCATTTTATGATGAGCCACTCATGGAATATATTGTACACCAAACGAACCTTCATGCGGCTCATCTCATTGGAAAAGAGATAACAGAACATTCACGATTGCAGCGTTGGAAAACACTACTGTAGGTGAAATGTATGTATTTTTGGCACTATGTATGTTGATGAAACATTGTGTCAAACATGCTATCACAGATTATTGGAGCAAAGACCAGACTGTTCCAACACCTTTGTTCAGGAAATATATGTCCCGAGACAGGTTTCATATACTCCTCAGGTGTCTTCATTTTGCAAGTAATGAAGACCGGACAGAGGATGATAGACTTTGGAGAGTCAGGCACTATAGGAATGAAGTGATTGGAAAGTACAGAGATTTCTACGTACCAGCACAGAAGCTGGTGATTAACGAATCCCTTGTGCTTTTCAAAGGGCGTGTTTCCTTCAGGCCGTATATTCCCTTTTAATGCAACAGATTTGGATTGAAATTCTTTGTTCTTTGTGACTGTGAAACAGGATACGTTTTACACATGATTCTGTATTTAGCGAGCGATGTAGACATTCCCGGTAACGACCAACATGGTCTCTCAGGTAGTGTGGTGAAGTTACTGATGGCACCATGGATGAACAAGGGCCACATTTTATACATGGATAACTACTATACAAGTCCCTTGCTAGCTAGCTTCTTGATTGAACATAGAACTGGAATGGTTGGCACAGTAAAGCCAAGAAGAAGGGAAATGCCCGTGTTTGACAATAATCTTGAAGTTGGTGACTGCCAGCTAAGAAAATGTGATCAAATACTCCCAGTTAGGTGGAAAAACAAGAGAAGTGAACTTGCTGACAACCGTTCATGATGGTACAATGGTGAACAGTGACAAGGTGAACCGAGTAACACAAGATCCAGTATATTAGCCAGATTGTGTTCTTGACTATATCATCAACATGCATTTGGTTGATAAATCTGACATGATGGTGGGCGCTGTTGAGTGTGTATGGAAAACACTGCAGTGGATGAAAAAAAGTGTTTTTCCATCTTGACATAAGCATGCTGAACAGCTACAGTATGTATCTGGCGAAAACTGGACGTAAACCAAGTTTCTGTTCGTTTGGTTTTACACTTGTGACAGTTACTAACAAAGTTTGGAAAAGATGTTCCTGACATACAAAGATCCATCATGAACCCAGTGTTGCAGCATGCTGCTACACCCTGGCTCACGTACATGGAGGGCTTTCAAGCACTCAGACTAAAACATTTGCTACCGGCTGGAAAGCGTGCAATAGGCCAACGTGACTGCTTAGTTTGTAGAACAACAAAAAAAAAAAGAGAGATCAGAAACATAAACTGGTGCAAACATGGTGTGAAGTGTGTGCAGTCCCATTATGTGCTGTCAACTGCTTCAATGACTACCACTGTCTCCAAGACTTCTAAATGGGCAATAATAGTGCAAAAACCTGTAAATAGTGTGTGAATGTGTGTAAATATAATAATGAACAACATGAATACATATTATATTGGCATAACTGAAAATATTTGTGTGTTCATGTGTATGCTCAATGTATGCAACTTTTATTATCAATGAACATGAAGTAACATTTGATGCAACACAATTAGTGAATAAAATTTGTGATAAAACACGCCTAAACACTGTAAATAATGCAGCGAAAATAAATTTGTGGCAACTCTGGCTGCTTGAAAAACCGAATGCGATGCCTCTGGGATGCACCTTGCATGAGCCAGCATGCAGGGTGTGACATCATTGCTCATATTGTCGGCTCATTTACATCATTGGTAAGTACAATTAAATTTTCTGTGGAGAGCCCCTTCGGCTCCCCAGAGCTATACCGGGCTGATGTGAATATATTACACCATGGCAAAAGTTAATCGAAAGAGTTCTAGGCCTACCGGGGACCAGAGCCAGAACCTGGCCTTCTCAAGAGAGGCACGAGGAGCAATAGCCCAAAAACACCCCCGTGTAATTGGAAGCAGTCTTTGTCTGCCATCTACCAGGTCAGGCACCCAAAAAGGTAGAAATTTCAAAACAAACTACTGCTGATCAAATAATTTGCAAACTGAAAGCCAAATTAGCAACAAAACTCCCCAATCAAAACAAAGGAAACAAGTATGACGTTACCGCAACCCCCTGTCCCCCTCCCCGGGAGGGGGACAGGGGGTTCCCAGACCTCCACACTGGCAACTCTGCTCAGTTCAAAGGCTGTTGTGATGGTGAATGGTCGATCGCTCTGGCTCCACTCTTTACGCAGTGCTGCAGTGCGGTGTTGTTGCTCTGTTTTGGTGGTGTGCGAGCCAGACGTAACACAAGAGTATTGGGGCTGCATGCACCTAGAGCTACCTTCCCTAGGTGCCCCGTAAGTACTGCCTTTGCGGGTTCAGGGTTATCTTCCATGAGCAGGAGCTACTTCCGTGTGGTTCTGTCGGTGCTCGGTGATTGCTCGCCAGGGGGGTTCAGCTGGGGAGGTTCTTACTCCTGTTTACCCTTGGGTAGGAGGTAGTTTCGTCACTGGCTGGGGCGTGAGGTACTGTGCAGCTGTCTGATATACGCATAGCAACCAATTCTGTTCACCTGGATATTTTGTGCTTTTACGGGGGTTTTCTTTTGTTTTTGTTTTGTTTTGCCTGGCGGGGGTCTGCCAGGTGTAGCGGTAGGACCACTTGAAGGTTTTTGGTGGCCCTCCACTAGGTTCCCATGCTTTCACACGTCACAGGGGTTCAGCTTTTAGATTGTTTGCTTGGTAGCTCTGGGATAACCGGTTAGCAGTACCTCACCTGGGCTTCCCTTAGCAGTGAGCCTAAGGGCCCTGGAAACCTCCATTGGGGCTCAGTGGTCCAATGTAGGAGACCTGTAGGAGTGCCACCTCGTCTTGTGAGAGTTTGAAGGTTGCTCTGTCCCCCATCTCAGGGTGACACTCGCTGTCTGCCTCCGCCTTGCTACCTGTTCGGGTCAGTGACACCTATGACCCGGAGTCCTGCGAGTGGTGTTTTTTGCTTGTACTCCAACTCACCCAGTCCACTGAGACTGGTATTTGGGTGCAGGCAACTTTAGTGTTGCATGCGAGGTTCAAGTTGCAGCAACTTGCGAGGTTGGTTGCCTTCCAGATGCCCCGCAGCTGCCCCACTGAATTATACTGGTAATGAGACTCGGGTGGCTTCGGGGATTGCCCCTTCCGGATCGGCGGCAGAGGCATTCGAGCCTGGTCCTCCTGCCGGAGCTTTTGGGCCACGCCAGTGGGCCCCCTTCATCCTTGCTTTTCCGGTGGACTACTTTTTCTCCAAAGGCAGAGGATTTGGAGGACAGCTCGGCCCCGGGTCTTGATGTGGAGGATTCCGGGGCTGAGGAGGAGTTGACTGGGGGGGGCATGGGCCCCGGTGGTCCCTGCTTGGGTGTTTGGTACCCTCGGTGCAGGGTTTGTTGTTACGGGGGAGGGGGTTTTCCTATTCCCTCCCTGTACGATTTTGTTATGAGTTCGACTCCTCCCCAGGTTTGGTTCCGAGTTCCCTTGGGCTCTTCGGTTCCCTCTTGGAGGTTTTTGGCTTCCCACATTCCACCGAGGAAGTGTGGGAGGCCTCTTGAGGCTTACCTCCTGCGAGACCCAGATTACGCCTCGATAATGAAGCCTTCTTTTTGAGTTTGGCTCCTCTTTTCCTTATTGGGTGCATTACAAGGTGCCGGAGTCTTCCTGGCTGGTAGACAGCCTTTTTTTTGTTTGGGGCTTGCCGTTTGTCCTGTCGGACTGCGCACTTGAATGGCAAGAGTTGCCTACGGTCGGTGAGGTTTTCCTGGGTGAGTTGGAGCACTTCAAGGCGTGTTTGTTCGCCCCCGTCCTTCCTTATGATGTTGGCCAGGTGCGGCTTCGCGTGCAGGTTCCCTCCCTTTCGGCATCCCTGGTAATTACCTAAGTGTAATTACCTAAGTGTAGTTACAGGATGAGAGCTACGCTCGTGGTGTCCCGTCTTCCCAGCACTCTTTGTCATATAATGCTTTGAAACTACTGACGGTCTTGGCCTCCACCACCTTCTCACCTAACTTGTTCCGTCTACCACTCTGTTTGCGAAAGTGAATTTTCTTATATTTCTTCATCATCTGTGTTTAGCTAGTTTATATCTATGACCTCTTGTTCTTAAAGTTCCAGGTCTCAGGAAATCTTCCCTATCAATTTTATCAATTCCTGTTACTATTTTGTATGTAGTGATCATATCACCTCGTTTTATTCTGTCTTCTAGTTTTGTCATATTTAATGCCTCTAACCTCTCCTCGTAGCTCTTGCCCTTCAGTTCTGGGAGCCACTTAGTAGCATGTCTTTGCACCTTTTCCAGTTTGTTGATGTGCTTCTTAAGATATGGGCACCACACAACCGCTGCATATTTGTGCATGCAGGTGTGGGTGATAAGGGCCAAATTGCCCTTAGCAACACAAGGGTTAAAGATTGTAATACAGTCTCTAAAACCAGGAAAACATCCATTGAGCCAGACTTGAAGCCAGAAGCTAGAGGAATGCTGCAAAAATCTTACGGTACATAAAGCACCCAATCAGCACTGAAAAAATTCTAAAAGGCCCCAACCTGGAGAATTACCCAGCATTGAATGTAATGAAATGATTCTTTCAGGTGGGTTCAAGGTGGTCTCCCTGTTGCTAGCTGCTTTGAATAGTGCCACAATATATATCAACCAACTTCATTGTGCTCGCCTATCCAAGACCCTCTGCCAGATGTAGCTTTGCAGTTTCAATAAGTAGATTCTAGTGGTAAAAGATCTTTATATTCTCTCAAGGTCAGCAATTTTTCCAGCTTTAAATGGAGCTGTTAGTGTGCAACAATATTCCACCCTAGAGAGCACTAATGTCTTAACACTATTGCTTCTGGATAACAGTAATGATGTCTTAAAATAATTACACACAGTTTTCCCGAGGACGGCAGTGCCAACCTAATTTTAAATTTTTGTAAAAATTCCATATATTGTCCAATTATTATGCATGCGGTTTGTTTTAAAATGTGCAGTTCCCCCCAGCCGAGAATACTTGGTTGGCGCAGATAAGTGGTTAAAGGGAACACCATTCTCATTTCAGTTTGCATGTTTTTCTCATTCTCCTTAGTGATATGTGACTTGCACATATTTCAGGTGCTACTATGCCTAATTTCTCAAGGCACTGGTTCAAGTTTGCATTATCTACCTGTCTTTCCCAGTATATTTCTGTAAGAACTTGGTATATTTGTTCCCATTTAATCCACTTGTTGTTATTGAAAATTAATTTCCTTTATTCTCCTCCTCTTGGATTTGAGATTGACTGCACAGGTTTATTGCCCATGCATGTCTGAACTTCAATTAGGTTGTGATCCGAGTTAAAAACTTTTTCACCGAAAATGTAGGTTGTGTGTGGCCTATCTTCTCTTATTCCACATTCTATAACGTGGTATTTATTCACATTAAGTTCCATTTGCCAAGTGTTGTAAGTGGTATTGAGTGGTTGAAAGGTTTGTGTCATAGCAAGTGGTTAACCTTAGTCTCGGTTGACAGATGCTCTACTGAACTCTGCAACACATTTTACTGGGAGGACAAAACAATTTGAAAAGGCGCTTGCCCTTCTGGGGCTCAAAGTCACACATAGCATTGTAAACCAGCAGGGTCCTTTTAGGGTTCAGTGCTTTAAGTTAGGGAGTTACTGGAGAAAGGCCTTGCTCAGAAATGTGTTACTTCAAGATATTGACTAAGTACTTTTTAATATACAGTAATAGTGAATCCTATTAGTTTTTATCATTAGTTTTTCAGTTTAAAATGTTCAGTAGTAATAGCCTTTCCAGCCGTGCAAGTCCAACTGCCTTTATAAAAATTAGTGGTAGCATTATACTCACATGAGAAAAGTTTGGGACGGATGCAGTTTTCCTCATGAGTGGACGGCCAGCAGACTGAAGCAATTCCTTCACAGCTACATTTTGTCGCAACCTGTCCAACATTAAGATGGACTCCACAGATGTAACACCTTTCGTATATTTCTCTGTTGGAAATACCGGTAGTTTTTAGACATGATATGGAAAAAAGAGCAAGTTTAATTCAAGAGCATAAAATAGTTTATTATAATTTGCATGAAGCATTTAACCCCTTGTGCTGCTCTAGGCCTTAAAGGAGGAAGCCCCAAACCTGAAAGAAGCAGGATTCATCAAAGAGGGATAATCTGAGTCACGCAGGAGGTAAGATGCCATGGCCGCCTGCACCTCATGTGCCGGGATGTGGGAAGCTGAAAACCTCCGGATGGATGAGACCGACGAACCCGAAGGGACCTGGAACCAAACCCGGGGAGAGACTGACACCATATCCAAGTCATATGCAGAAGGGAAGAAAGGAAAAACCCCCCCTCCCCGTAACAATAAGCCCTGCTGGAAAGGAACAGAACCCAAGACCCCTAAGTCAATCCCTCCCCAGCTCCAAGGGCCCTCATCACAGGCCCCGGGGCCGAGCCGTCCTCTAAGACCACAGTCTCACAAGAAAAAGCCGGAGCAGCCATACAAGCAGGAATAAAGAGAGCCCACTGGTCAGACCCAGATGCTTCAGCAGGAGGACCCGGCTCAAATGAATCCGTCGCCAGCCCAGCAGGGGCAGTCCCTGACACTGCCCGAGTCTCCTCACCATCTACACTCTGGACCAACTCCGAAACCCTCAGACGCTTCGGAGCCCGAACGGGGGGGTGAGGTGAGGAAAGGAAAGGAAAAGGAAAAGGAAAAGGAAAAGGAAAAGGAAAAAAAAAAAAAGAGAGAAAGAGAAAAGAGAAAGAGAAAAAGAGAGAGAGAGAAAGAGAAAGAGAAAGAGAGAGAGAGAGAGCGCAGAATGAACTACAGAAGGGATGGGGAGAACAAGGGGCATGGACGAAACCAATGTTGAAGCAACCAAAACCCCTAAGTTCTGGTCTCTAAACTCAAAACAAGACAATCTCGGGACTTCCAGGTTAGCAACCAACCAAGCACTTGAGGTTATCTTGAGATGATTTCGGGGCTTTAGTGTCCCCGCGGCCCGGTCCTCGACCAGGTCTCCACCCCCAGGAAGCAGCCCGTGACAGCTGACTAACTCCCAGGTACCTATTTACTGCTAGGTAACAGGGGCATTCAGGGTGAAAGAAACTTTGCCCATTTGTTTCTGCCTCGTGCGGGAATCGAACCCGCGCCACAGAATTACGAGTCCTGCTCGCTATCCACCAGGCTACGAGGCCCCTGAACGTTGAGGCAACTGAAACCTAGATTGCAATGACTGAGCCGCCTGTACCTGAACACCCAAATCAGAGGTCTGGGAAACCTGAGTCACCAACAAGCAACAGAGCTCGCAGGACTCTGGGTCATAGGTATTACCAACCCAGCAGGCAGCATGACGGAGGCAGAAACAATGAGTGTACTCCAGAGACAAGGGAACAGAGCAACCTTCAAACTTGCACAAAGCGAGAGGAGACTCGGGGGGGACACATCCATCGAACCCATGAGCCCCTGCTCTTGGGGTGAGGTTTCCCAGAGCCCTTAGCTTTTCAATCTCCACTAAGGGAAGCCCAGGCAAGGTACTACTAACTGGCTCCCAGAACTACCAAACAAACCTTTAAGACTGCACCACCAGGACATGCATGCTCATGGGGGCCTAGCGGGGGTACAACTGAAGTATATACATAGATATAGGGTATGACCCAACCTAAGGGCAGACCCCCACCAAAACAATGGAACAAAAAGATACAAAAAAAAAAAAAAAGCAAGAGGACAGCATACCCAGAGGATGCAGAGCCAACCGCTATGTGAGGTGACAACTAGCTGCGTAATACCCTGCGCCTCAACCAGTGACGAATACCACCCCTACCCAGAGACAGAGGAGCAAGAAATCCCCCAGCTGACTCCAAAAGCGGACAAGTACTGAGCAGTAAATGACACAACGGGGGGGCAGCCCCAAAGACGACTTGTGGAAGGAGACCCCAGGCCCCAAGGGCAGTACTTGCAGGGGGCTTAGGGAAGGGAGCCCTAAGCCCATGCAGCCCCAGTACTTGTGAATATACTCCCAGCTTGCACACCACTGAATTTTAGCAAGAATCAGAGAAGAAGTCCGGAGCTGGAGGTACACAACCGAAGCCCACCGACATCAGCCAAGAACAGAGAGGCTTGGGTAGCCGGTGGAAGGACTGGGGCTACCCCTTCCCCCTCCCAGGGAGGGGGGAGGTGCGCAGACAGTGGCGCATTGGTAATGAGATGACGTCATGCTCGTTTGCATGTATTTTCTTCATGGGGAGTTCTATCCATTTGTTTGGCTTTAAAAGCAATTCTTAACCAGAATGGGGGTGGGGGGGGGATTTGGGGCACCTATCTTTCTGGGTGCCCGACCCGGTCGATGGCAGACAGAGTACTTCTAAATTATATATAAGGTGTCTCTATAGGCCATTGCTCCTTGTGCCTCTCTGAGGGGGCCAGGATCTGTCTCGTTGGTTCCCGGTAGGCCTAGAACTCCATGTACATTGACTGATGCCCAAGGCTATTCTCTGCATAGCCTAGATAGCTCTGGGGAGCCTCTGGGTCTCACCCAGAAAATGGCATTTCATTACATTCAACGCCGTTTTTTTTTAGGTCCAGATACACACACTTAACCCAACCATCTCTATCCTGAAAAATCTCTGCAACTATCATAAAAACTAAGTAGATTTGCTAAATAGAACCTTCATGTTCGAAAACCATACTGTCTGTCTGTTATTATGTAATTACTCTCCAGGTGTTCTATCCATTTGGCTTTAACTATTTTTTTAGTATTTTGACTATCATGCTTGTTAATGATATGGGTGTAATTTAAAGGATCTTCTCGGATACCATTTTTGTAGATTGGAATGATGTTTGCCTTTTTCCATATATCTGCTAAGATTCCTGTGCACAGTTATATCTGAAATATTAATAGGAGTGGAATGCTCAGCTCAGTTGCACATTCTCCCAGCACCCAAGGTGAAATTCCATCTGGTCCAACTGCTGTATTTCTTCCTAGACCTCTTAAGTACTTTTTCCACTTCATCTTGAGATACCTCTGTATTTTATGGTGTGCTCTGGCATTGGCACTGGGTCTGACTCTCATAAAATCCTTATTTTGTGCAAACACGCTTTGGAACTGTTTATTTAGTGTTTCACACACTTCTTGTTCTTTATCAGTTAATCTGTTCCCCGTGTTCAATCTCTGGATTGTATTTTTTACATGCAGCTTGCTTTTAATGAATTTACGGAAAAGGCCTGGATCTGTCTTACATTTGTTCGCTACCCATTTCTCAAAGTTCCTTTCTGCCTCTCTCCTCACTGTTGTGCATGTGTTTCCTGCTTTCGTGTAGTGCTGGTGTGTTGGAGGGTTAGGCTTCTTCCTACATTGTCCGCATTTTCTTCTCTTTTCTTCTCTGGCCCTTTCACAATTTCTGTTGAACCAATCCTGTTTTCTGGTTCTGCATTTCTGTTTTAGTATGAATGTTTGTGTGCCTTTATCGTATATTTAAACAAATTTGGCATACATCTCATTTACTTCCTTGCCTAGCAACAAGTCTGTCCAACTAAATTCATTAAATAATTTGCTAAATTCCCCATAGTGTCTTCTTTTGAAATCAAGTTCATCAACTGTTTCTATATCCCCATTCTCTTCTAGATTACATCGCAAAGCATATTTCATTTCCAACAGGACATGATCACTCTTTCCCAAGGAAGGAAAGTACTGGATGTCGAATATCTTCTTTCCTGGTGAATATTAAATCCAGTAATGATGGAACATCCCCTTACCTCATTCTTGTGGGCTGCTTGACGTGTTGATAAACTAATGTCTCCAGAATGAGGTTTACAATTCTGCCTTCCCAAATGTCCTCAGTTTTTGCTTTGTAGACCTCTTAGTCTATCAAGTTAAAGTCCTTCAGTACCAACCATCATGTTTTATCTTTATCTGCTATTAATATAATCACTCATTATGAGGCCCTCTCATTTGTCACCTAGTTCCATCTTTGTCCATGTGTTGCTTGCTGGTGGGCTGTAGGCATTTACGATTATCAGTTTATCATCCCGATTCCAAACCTGGAATGTAATTAAAGTGTAATTACCTAAGTGCATTTACAAGATGAGAGCTATGCTTGTGGTGTCGCATCTTCCCAGTATTCTTTGTGGTATAACGCTTTGAAAGTACTGACGGTTTTGGCCCTCCACCATCTTGTCTTGTCAACTTTATGAGGAGTTTAAGTTTGGAACTCTGCCCTCTGTAATGATCTTACCTGATAAATAGTTAGCCCAGGGCAGAGGAACACTCAAAAAGAAACATTAATAGGAGGCTTACCTATATATGTCTCTCCATCTTCTGTATGAGAATCGTCAACATTGGCAGCCATCTGAGCGAGGGATTCACGTTCCTCTAATTCTTCACTGGCCTGTAAGAAAATTAACATAACCAATGCAAGATGTTGCAAAATCAGAGAGACATAAAAGAAAACTAGCACTGAATGTAATGAAACGTTGGTTTCTGGGCGAGACCCAGAGACTCCATGAAAATATTACAGTGATTAAAGTGCTGTACTACTCAGTGTCATCAGTTGCGTAGTTCTATTGACTTACCAGAGACCATGATCCCGAACCTGGCCTCCCTCTAGAGAGTTGCAGGGAGCAGTGGCCTATGAACACTTTACATTTAATGTTTATCATTGTTGCCACCATCCAAGGGAAAGCACCCAGAAAGATAGGCGAATCAAAACAGACTACTGCATGGTTAAAAACGAGACCGTAGCCCCAAAATTGCCAAAAGAACTCTCCCACAATGAAAACAAAACAAAAATTTGGTGAAACTAGATTTTCCTAGTTTGCTCCAACTCCCCATTGCCTTGAGAGAAGAGAGAGACGAACCAGATCAGTCACCCCCCATCATTCAATTCTATAATGATAAAACACACCAATGACCTGGGGAAGGGAGGGTGTCAGGGAGCCTCCAGGGCTCACTCAGAAACTGGTAATTACCTAAGTGTAGTTACAGGATGAGAGCTACGCTCGTGGTGTCCCGTCTTCCCAGCACTCTTTGTCATATAACGCTTTGAAACTACTGACGGTCTTGGCCTCCACCACCTTCTCCCCTAACTTGTTCCAACCGTCTACTACTCTGTTTGCGAAAGTGAATTTTCTTATATTTCTTCGGCATCTGTGTTTAGCTAGTTTATATCTATGACCTCTTGTTCTTAAAGTTCCAGGTCTCAGGAAATCTTCCCTATCGGTTTTATCAATTCCTTTTTACTATTTTGTATGTAGTGATCATATCACCTCTTTTTCTTCTGTCTTCTAGTTTTGGCATATTTAATGCCTCTAACCTCTCCTCGTAGCTCTTGCCCTTCAGTTCTGGGAGCCACTTAGTAGCATGTCTTTGCACCTTTTCCAGTTTGTTGATGTGCTTCTTAAGATATGGGCACCACACAACTGCTGCATATTCTAGCTTTGGCCTAACAAAAGTCGTGAACAATTTCTTTAGTATATCGCCATCCATGTATTTAAAAGCAATTCTGAAGTTAGAAAGTGTGGCACAGGCTCCTCGCACAATATTCTTTATGTGGTCCTCAGGTGATAGTTTTCTATCTAGAACCATCCCTAGATCTCTTTCTTTATCAGAATTCTTTAAAGATTTCTCACATAATATATAGGTTGTGTGGGGGTCTATGTTCTCCTATTCCACATTCCATAACATGGCATTTATTAACATTAAATTCCATTTGCCAAGTGGCACTCCATGTACTTATTTTGTCCAGGTCTTCTTGAAGGGCATGACAATCATCTAAGTTTCTTATCCTTCCTATTATCTTAGCATCATCAGCAAACATGTTCATATAATTCTGTATACCAACTGGTAGATCACTTATGTAGACAATAAACATCACTGGTGCAAGAACTGAACCCTGTGGTACTCCACTTGTGACATTTCTCCAGTCCGATACATTGCCTCTGATCACAGCCCTCATTTTTCTATCAGAAAATTTTTCATCCATGTTAGAAGCGTACCTGTCACTCCTCCAATATTTTCCAGTTTCCAGAACAACCTCTTATGTGGAACTCTGTCGAAAGCCTTTTTTAGGTCCAGATAGATGCAGTCAACCCAACCATCTCTTTCCTGTAATATCTCTGTTGCTCGATCATAGAAACTGAGTAAATTCGATACACAGGATCTTCCAGATCGAAAACTATACTGTCTGTCTGATATATCATTTCTCTCCAGGTGTTCTACCCATTTAGTTTTGATTAGTTTTTCCAATACTTTCACTATTACACTAGTCGATGATACAGGTCTATAATTGAGGGGGTCGTCCCTGCTGTCACTCTGATGTCACTGTCAATATGCATCCTTGAGGTTCAGGGACACCATCCAAGAGCCCGGCTCCAAGAGAAGACGGACCTGGGACAGTAGTCATCCTGAAGGAGGGGCAAGAAACCCACAGGTTCAGACAGGACAAGTTCATAATAAACCAGAGGTCCGCGCAGTCCCACTTCGGGACCGGAAACAGGCAGGAAACCCACCTGAGGAACGCCGTTGTCGTGTTTCGACCACTCCCAAGCGAACCCACTCCGAGATGACCCGACAGAACGCAGGGGAAGAGGCCTGCCCCACCAGCCCCGAACACCCCAAGGAAGGAGGAGCCACCCAACACCACCACAGGCCGCATGAAATGACCCGAAGACCCCATGAATCGTGGGACCAGGCACGAGCAAACCGGGCGAGCCCCCCCCCACCATCGCCCCGTCAATGGGACAAACCGCTAAAGGGCCGACGTGCCTTGTGAGAACCCAAGTGGCGAACAGGGCGATCCCCGCACCGACCAGCAACAGCCGGAACCAAAGGCTGCGCCAGCCCCAAATCTGGCACCAAAGGCCTACCCCAACGAAAGAACCCCGAGCCCTGGCACGATCTTTCCGGGAAGGTCCCCAGTGAGCCCCCCCCCCCCCCCTGGAGCAACAACAACTCAAACATAGGCCAACAACTAACCGAGGCCTCCTGCAGGTACTGCACCACAGCAGACTCAGCAAACAGCAATGGACAAAAGGGCGAAGACAAATGAAGAGCCAGGGCCCAAGCGGATTCCAAGGAAGAAGCCAGGGCCCAAGCGGATTCCAAGGAAGAAGCCAGGGCCCAAGCAGATTCCAAGGAAGAAGCCAGCGCCACTTGACGACACGCGAGGCGAGAAGCATAGAACCGCAAAACCGCATCACACAGGATGGGCGCGAAGAGCTTCAACAAAGCAGACAACAACCGCACCCCCACATCCAACTCAGCGGCCCCAAGCACCCCCACATCCAACTCAAGCCAATCCGAGGACAGCTCAAGGAGGGAAAAGAAACGCAGGGCCGACCCAAGTAGGCCACCAATCTGCAAATCCTCTGCAACCAAGGCAGCCGAAAGCAAAGGAATCTGCACATGAAGCTGCATGACACCAACATCACGCGAAAGGGCAGGAACGAACAAACAAGCATTAAGATGCTCGAAGTCACCCTCCAGGAAAACCTGGAACACCGTAGAAGTCTCTCGGCACTCAAGCACGTGGGACCGACAGAACGTGTGCCAAGCCTCCAATAAAAAGAGAGGACAGTCTGCCAACCAGGATGACTCTGGAACTTCTTAATGAACCAGAAGATCCGTACACGAAGGAACGCGGATCCATCACAAAAGCATAATACGTGTCACGCAGGAGGTAAGCCACCATAGTTTTGGCCTATTTAATGCCTTTAACCTCTCCTCGTAGCTCTTGCCCTTCAGTTCTGGGAGCCACTTAGTAGCATGTCTTTGCACCTTTTCAAGCACATCAACAAACTGGAAAAGGTGCAAAGACATGCTACTAAGTGGCTCCCAGAACTGAAGGGCACGAGCTACGAGGAGAGGTTAGAGGCATTAAATATGCCAAAACTAGAAGACAGAAGAAAAAGAGGTGATATGATCACTATGTACAAAATAGTAACAGGAATTGATAAAATCGACAGGGAAGATTTCCCGAGACCTGGAGCTTCAAGAACAGGAGGTCATAGATTTAAACTAGCTAAACACAGATGCCGAAGAAATATAAGAAAATTCACTTTCGCAAACAGAGTGGTAGACGGTTGGAACAAGTTAGGTGAGAAGGTGGTGGAGGCCAAGACCGTCAGTAGTTTCAAAGCGTTATATGACAAAAGAGTGCTGGGAAGACGGGACACCACGAGCATAGCTCTCATCTTGTAACTACACTTAGGTAATTAAACTTGGGTAATTACCAAGGCTTCCCAGACCTCCGAAGATGAAACACAGGAAGGCAGAAACCTGCAGAAAGACGGAACTGAAGAACCTGCGGGATCACGGAACCAAACCCGGGGAGGGGTGGACACCAAGTCCAATTCGTATGTGGAGGGAGCGAAAGAGAACACCTCTCCTTGTAACACCAAGCCCCACTCACAGGGTAGAAAAACCCAGTGGGGTCCAATGGGGCCCAAGGCCCCCAAGCCAACCCCTTCCCAACCCTGGGAACCTCACCCTGAAGACCTGGGGCCGAGCCGTCCTCCTGACTCCCAACCTCTAAAAAAACCTTTTTCGGGGAGCAGCTGAAAAAGCAGGAACAAAGGGGATCCACTGGCCAGACTCAGCTCCGGCAGAAGGACCAGGCTCGAATGCCTCCGCCACCGCCCCAGAAGGGGACACCCCCGAGACCGCTCAAGTCTCCAAACCAACTAAACCCTTCCTCGACTCCGAAACCCTCAGACGTTTTGAACCAGGAAATTGAAAAGACGTTTCATGGGTCGGGAATGTGGTCCATGATTTTTTTTTTAAATGGTGTCTGTTTATAAGAGCCCTGATGAAGGCGAGGTGAACCCTGTGTTTAAATGTTTAAATTGCTGGCTGTTTAAATCTTGCATAGTAATTCAACACGTCATATGACATGATGCACAATTTATTGCAAGTTACTCAACACGTCATATGACATGTTGCACAGTTTAAGGGTTAAGAAAGTAATTAGAAACAGCAATGCAAAAGATGTACAGTGACCACAACACAGCAGTTGCAACATCAGGATCTGTGGGTTGGTACAAGAATTCAACCAACTACGAACCACTTATTTTGATGGAAGGGAGCAGTAGAACAACAGAAATACACTTACATCGCATCAAGCTTGGATACCCACGTGCATGGGAAATAGACTTACAGGTTCCCGAAGATGAGAGGAAATGTCAGCACTGTGGAGAAATTCCCGACAGACCACTGGAATATTATCTAATATAGTGCATAGTTACAAATCCAATAAGATTTCAACTTCGATTCAACAGAGCAGAAGTTTTAAAACACATGGGGCAAAATCTCACTGAAGTGACCGTACGAGTCATAAATACTCATACTCCGCCCAAGTAAAACAGAAACAAGCAACACTTAGTGGGCCAGCCAGAGGCTTAGAGCCTGTGCAGGAATATCACACACACACACACACACACACACACACACACACACACACAAAAAAAAAAAAAAAAAAAAAAATGGTGCGCCACCTTGTTGGCTTGTTGATGTAACAAAACATCACATCCTAAAATACAAGTTTCACATCCTGTATAGCAATTCTCTTGCACAAAATATAAACAACTATACAACGATTCTGAGAGGAGGTAAGAGTTGGGTAGAAAAACCATTTTAAAATATTTTGTAACAAATGTATGATAAAGCATATTAAAATAGTTTTTCCACAAAATATCCTCGTAAAATAGGGGAAAACCCACCTGAGGGACACCGTCAATTTGACCAAACTAAAGCGAACCCACTCCAGGATGCCCCGACAGAATGCAGGGAAAGAGGCCCGCCCTGCCAGCCCACATTCCCCCAAAGGAGGAGGAACTACCCACCTTCAATAATCGTGGGACCAGGCGAGAGCAAACAGCACGAGCTTCCCCCTTCTCCATCAGGCCCCGAATCTGGCAATACTGGCTTACGACGATCGAAGGAACCCTGAGCCCTGGCACGACCCTTTCGGGCAGGACCACCATGCCCCCCCCTCCCCTTCCCTGGAGAACCAACAAGTCCGACATAGGCCAGCAACTAGACGAAGCTGCCTGCAGAAAATGCACCACCGCAGACTTTGCAAACAGCAATTGACAAAAAGAGCATGAAAATCTAAGAGCTAGGGTCAAGCAGATTCCAAAAAGTGGACGTGCAATGCCTGTCGGCATGCCAGGTGAGAAGGAAGGAACAGAAACACCACCACCTTCAGAATCGGAGCATAGAACCCCAACAATGCAGCCGACGCCCAAGCCGCCAAGGCAAGCACACAGGACACCGGCCCGAAACCCAGCTCCTCCACATCTTCCTCGGGCCAGTCCAAAGACAGCTCCAGTAGAGAAAAGAAAGGCAAGACCGAAGCCAAATGTCCACAGGCGCACAAATCCTCAGCCACCAGGGACGCCAAAAGGGAGGGAACCTGCACATGAAACTGCACCTGGTTGATATCACGAGAAAGCATGGGGTGAACAAGCACGCATTGAGGTGCTCAAAATCGCCCCCCAGGAAAACCTGAACGACTAGTAAACTCCCACCATTCAAGTGTCCAAGTTCAACAGAACGAATGCCAAGCCCTTAACAAACAGAAAGGGCGCTAGCATTGGCAAACAGCTTTCTCGGGCATTGTTTCACCTCTGGCCTGCTCATGCGCCACCTGAGCCGTCCTGGTCATTGGACCGGGTGCTCTCTTTTCTCTCTTCTCCTCGGTTTGTGGTGGCCCCCTCAGTTAAGGACTTTTTCTAAGGCTCTTTTTCTTGTTGGCATTGGCCTCTGGGGATCAGGTCGGAGGGCTTCATGTTTTCCTCCGGCGCAGGGGTTTCTGCTCTTTCGGTCCTGGTGATCGTTTCTTCGTTTGCAGCCGTCTCCTTTTCTAGCAAAGAATGAGTCTGCTGCTTTCCGAAGGGGTCCTTGGGTTGTTGATGCCTGGTTGGTACGGCTGGGGGGTGTATCATGTTTTGTGTTTGGATGTGACTCTTCGCAGTTATTTGCGCACCATGGCTTCTGTGGCCGAGGACACGCTTTGGGTTGATCCAGTTTCCCTTCTTCCAGGGCGTGGGTATCCCAGGTTGTCCACAGGATTATTTGGTCCAGCCAGCCTGCGGTCTATCCCCGTGCCCACGACGTTCATAAGCTTGCGGCTTTAGCTGCTGTTTTTGGTAATATGTCCTGGGCTGACATTCAGGCACGGGGCTTTTGAAGGTCGAACAGGGTCCTGGCTGCACAGTACCTTGTTATTAATGTTCCTTGCGCTTCTTGGGGTATATAGCCTTGGGTCGCAGGTTGCAGCCAGAGTTGTCTCTTCTTCAAGTTGAGGAGTGAGTGATGGCCGCCTCCCCGGTAAGTCCCTTTTCTTCTAATCTTTGGTTAGGTAGCTCTGGGGGAGCCGAAGGGGCTCTCTACAGAAAACTAACGTTGAATGTAATGAAACGCCATTATCTGGGCGAGACCCGGAGGCCTCCTGGCATCCCTCCCTCCAGTCAGTGGTATTTCGCGTTTTTGATACTCAGCCTCTGAACTGACGAGAGTTGTTGGCGTGAAGGTCTGGGACCTCCCCATCCCCCTCCCAAGGAGGGGAGGGGGTTGCACAGATGGATGCGCAGAGGTTGTGATGACGTCATGTTTGTTTCCTTGTTTTTGATTGGGGAGTTCAGTTTGCTAGTTTAGCTTTCGGTTTGCAATTTTTGACCAGCAGTAGTTTGCTTTGGAATTCCTACCTTTCTAGGTGCCTGACCTGCTGGATGACAAAGACTGCTTTCAGTTACAAGGGGGGGGGGGGTGTCTAGGCCATTGCTCCTAGTGCCTCTCTGGAGGGGGGGGGGGGCCAGGTTCTGGCTTTGGTCCCTGGTAGACTTAGAACTCCTATGACTGACTGTTGCCATGGTCTAATATATACGCATCAGCCCGGTATAGCTCCGGGGAGCCTCCGGGTCTCACCCAGAGAATGGGGCTTCATTACATTCAATGCTGTTTTTTTGCCAGACTTCCCCGCCCTATTGCAGCCAAAATATGCCGCCTATGATTTTTTTTATTATATTTCCCATAATCAGGGAACACAAATGAACACTTTCATAAGACAATTTTTTTTTTTATTTCTTGCACCTGGGCGTGTTGCAGACTATAATTGCAGGAACAGCCCAATGGTTAAACCCTGTACTGATGCTGCTACTTGGTGATGGTGGGAGGTTGCATAGTCAATGAGCACTTGCAGGTGGTGTTCAGGGTATGAGTCACATCAGGTTAGTTCCTCACTGATGACTTAAGTTAGACTTACCATTATCTTCCTAATAATATAATTTGCAAAGATTATTAGCAAGCTATGGTGGGAAGGTCACAAGAATGTTGTTTAGCAAAATTTTCCTAGTAGTGTATTTAACTCCAGTTCATGGAGCATCTGAGAGGATCTGAGAGGACTCTGCTCAGGAAATTATATCTTACATACCCATTAAAATAACAATCAGCCAATGTTCAATCAAGTTATTAGACTATATAACTGAAGCAGTAAATAGAGGCAAACTTAAAACAATATAAAAATAAACTGACCTTTGGAATATTGGACACAACTTCATACATTATTCCTGTTTCATATAAGGTATTAGAAGAACCAATGAATGACTTTACAAACTTGCTAGTTAAGGATTGCTTCTTATAAATATTAACTGCAAGCCGCTTCCGTAACACTAGGTCCATTGGAGCTGGATGAGATAGTCGGACCACACTTTTCACAATCAGATAAACTCTTTCATCAGCTGGAAAAAATCACAAATATATGCCTATTTAAATTTATGTGTATTAAATAAATAAATGTGCACATATTACAAAAGTTGGTCATATTTTGAAAAAGAAATGTGTTACATGAATACAAGAACACAGCACCAAACAAAATTTTATAAAAATTTCCAAAGATTATTAAGATAATGATTTCTTTCCAAAAGCATGAAAACATCTACATTTTAATACAGTAAATCAATTCTAATGCTGTAAATAAGGGCTTGAAAGAAACATGATAGTAGTTATGTACTAAAGAAAATATAGATGATGAAAACCCAGCTTTGATATAATGAAATGCTAGTTTCTGGGTGAGCCCTGGAGGCTTCCTGAAGCTATCCCACTGATATAGTGCTATATTAGTTGGGATCATCCGTCGCAGAGTTCTTGTTGCCTACCTGGAACCAGAGCCAAAACCTGGGCCCCCTCAGAGAAGTGCAAGGAGCAATGGCCTATGAGCACTTTACATTTAAAGTATGTCATACTTGTCATCGACCAAGCAAGTATGTTAACCCTTAAACTTAGGTAAACTACATTAGCCCGATGAGCTCCAGGAAGCCGTAGGGACTCCCCACAGAAAACTACCTAGAAAGAAAACAAGCAACTAGCTTGTTCATTTATAAACAAAGATAATCCAGCTTTATCCAATTAGTCCCCCACTTTATTAGTTTTTATTACACTATTTACACACATTATGTATAAGTATCTACATGTTTTATTCAACATAACTATGCAAGTAAGCTGGTATTGTGTCCAAACAGCACAGTGGCCACCATACACTGCATGACAAGTCGCACAGCAGATGGCGACGCTACGAGTGCGATGCCACCTCCCTCATTAAAATGGCTCCTCCCAGTATTATCCTGCTGCTGTTATTACACTATATACACATTATATATAAGTATCTACATTTGTGTTCACCATAGCGAACCACTAAGCTAGTATGGAGAGCCCAAACAAGATTGGCTGCCACACACAGTGACGCTACCTCGATTCCTTCCCTCCTCACCAAAATTCCTCCTCCCACAATACAACACAGTGATAATTATCACCACAATCCTGCTATTATCACAATCATGGTCACTAAATCCTGTAAATGAATAATTGACCACAAGTTTATTTTGTAAAGGAACATAAGAAGTCGTTTGAAGATTCCTAGATGGATGAAATAATGCTGTGGTGCTGTAGCTAGCGCTGTGAACATCTTGAAGAGCATTGATTTACTGATATTTGAACATTGTATACAGTCATTATCACACTCAGGCTCTTCTGTAATACTATTATGGCTAAATAATACCAGTTACATAAACATTTTGACATTATTAGGCGATGCTGTTGTCACAAGCTGAACAGCAGTGGTGTGAGCTCATGCTGCGTGTGCCAGCCTTGGTTGCTCACTCAGTACCAAGGCTCTCACACCCGGGAATGTTGCCCACATTTAAAAAAAATAACGGCAACTGTTTACAAGAGCCCTGAGGAAGCTGTTGTGAACCCCATGTAGCCATGGGAGTTTTGAATCATACGCAAAACCAATAAGATCCCTGAAGCGCGTTGCACACCACCCGTTGAGCGCCTACAGGCAAGTTAATCAGTGCAATGGTTAATGTTAATAATTCATTAACTCCAGAACTAGGAAGTTGTCAAATGAAACTGGTGTGCAGTGTATGGGTTAAGCCAGTTGGGCTGCCACCTGGTATTTGTTAGTTTAGTTGGTTAATGGATGATTAGAAAGTCAAGAACAATTCTTGGCAATTTTTGAGATGCCAGTGATCATATGAAAGGGAACCGAGTGATAGAAATATTTTTGTATGTTATAGCATGTGGTGTATTCTAGGTGATGGATTGTGGAATGCTCTCATAGTTTCCCACTCAATATTTTGCAGAACAAGACAATTTGAAAAGGTACTTATCATGCTTGGACAAAAAGTAGATTACAGCTGGACAAATCCAATTCTAAGACATTAGAGCTTGACATATCCAGTGCTAAGACATTAGAGCCTGACATATCCAGTGCTAAGATATTAGAGCCTGACATGTCCAGTGCTAAGATATTAGAGCTTGACATATCCAGTGCTAAGACATTAGAGCCTGACATATCCAGTGCTAAGATATTAGAGCTTGACATATCCAGTGCTAAGATATTAGAGCCTGACATATCCAGTGCTAAGATATTAGAGCCTGACATATCCAGTGCTAAGATATTAGAGCTTGACATATCCAGTGCTAAGACATTAGAGCCTGACATATCCAGTGCTAAGATATTAGAGCTTGACATATCCAGTGCTAAGATATTAGAGCCTGACATATCCAGTGCTAAGATATTAGAGCCTGACATATCCAGTGCTAAGACATTAGAGCCTGACATATCCAGTGCTAAGACATTAGAGCTTGACATATCCAGTGCTAAGACATTAGAGCCTGACATATCCAGTGCTAAGATATTAGAGCTTGACATATCCAGTGCTAAGATATTAGAGCCTGACATATCCAGTGCTAAGATATTAGAGCTTGACATATCCAGTGCTAAGATATTAGAGCCTGACATATCCAGTGCTAAGATATTAGAGCTTGACATATCCAGTGCTCAGACATTAGAGCTTGACATATCCAGTGCTAAGACATTAGAGCTTGACATATCCAGTGCTAAGACATTAGAGCTTGACATATCCAGTGCTAAGACATTAGAGTTTGACATATCCAGTGCTAACACATTAGAGAGCTGCTGAGGTGCCACTCAGAAATAGCATCATAGCATTTACAGCTCTAAAAAGAACATGCAAAGAACGAAAATAAAACCGTGGTATCTTACTGGGTGTAAGTCTATTGAGGTACATGTTGTCATGGATGGATGAATCCCACGATGCTACTGCACACACATCTTTTTCATAACATTTTACAATAGGAAGCTGGAAGAATTTATTGCAGTTTTCTTTGGGGATTATGGCATTATTTCCTGCTAAAGTCAGGTTGTCACCAAATCCCTGAGTTGAGAAGTCATCCGCTGAAAAATTAATAATAATAGTTAATCATGAACACAAAATTAATAATGCTCTTATCTAAGCTGACACTGAATGCCAACAAACCATTAAGAAAAACAACTTTGCAAACATTATGATTGCATCAAGCTATTACAAAGACACTATCTTAGTTACTGCAAAACAGGAAGCAATTATACATACACACTATGTTAGTAACCTTAAGAAAGAGCCAAACATGGAGCTATTGTACACAGACACACCTGTTAGTTACCTTAAGAAAGAGCCAAACATGGAGCCATTGAACACACACACCTGTTAGTTACCTTAAGAAAGAGTCAAACATGGAGCCATTGTACACACACACCTGTTAGTTACCTTAAGAAAGAGTCAAACATGAAGCCATTCAACACACGCACACTTTTCAGTTAAAGAGCCAAACATGGAGCTATTGAACACACACCTGTGTGTTAGGGGCATTGAAACAGTTGTTAAACTCAATTTCAAGAGGGGACACAATAGGGAACTTCAAAAATTTCTAAATGAGTAACTGGACAGACTTGTTGCTAGGTAGGGAAGTAAATTAGATGCATGCCAAATTTTGCAAAATATACGATGAAGGCACGCAAACATTCATACCTAATCACAGATGCAGGTCCAGAAAACAGGATTGGTTCAACAGAAATTGCGAGAGGACCAGAGACCAAAAGACAAAAAATGGAATCAATATAGGAAGAGGCCAAACCACCAAACACACCAGTGATACAAAGATGCGATAAACAACTACACAGCAGTAAGGAGAGAGGCAGAAAGAAATTTTGAAAAAGGGATAACGGACAAATGTAAAACAGAACCAGGCCTATTCTACAAGTTCATAAACAACAAATTGCAATTGAAGGATAATATTCAGAGGCTGAAGATGGTAAACAGATTCACGGAAATTGAAAAGGAAATATGTGAAACATTAAACGAAAAGTTCCAAAGTGTGTTTGTACAAAATGCAATCTTCAGAAAACCAGACACATTCTGTTTCTGAAAATTCTGAAAATCTTCAGAATTCCAGAGAACAGAGTACATAAAGGTGTCTAGAGACGAAGTGGAAAAAATGCTTAAGGAGCCAAATAAAAACAAAGCCGTTGGCGCAGATGGAGTTTCACCATGGGTTCTGAGAGAATGTGCATCTGAGCTCAGCATTCCATTTCACCTGATTTTTCAGGCATCCCTGTGTACAGAAGTTGTAGTGGACGTGTGGAAAAAGGCTAACGTAGTTCCAATCTACAAAAGTGGCGGCAGGAAAGACCCCCTTCAATTATAGACCTGTATCGTTGACAAGTGTAAATGGGTAGAACTCCTGGAGACAAACAATATAATATCAGACAATCAGTATGGTATTCGATCTGAAAGAGCCTGTGTAATGAATTTGCTCAGTTTCTATGATCGAACCACAGAGATTTTACATGAAAGAGATGGTTGGGTTGACTGTATCTATCTGGACCTAAAAAACCTAATATATCCATATCAGCCTGGATAGCTCCACAGAGCCGAAGGGGTTACCCCCAGAAAATATACACACCATGTTAACAGGTTTAAGAGCCTAATCCTATTAACTATATTATACAGTATAATTACAGTAATTGCAGAAAACATTTACTAAGACATTAAAAGTTTGACTATGAAAACTATATCTGACTCAAAGTTTCCTTAAAATAAAAATATAAATTGTAAGCATTTTTACCCACCATTTAAATCTAAGAAAAGGACTGGAACATGAGCCTCCATTCCTGGAGGGGGATCCCAGTCTGCTGGCGCACCAGGAATACTGGACCCAGCAGCAGGGACCAGGACGGCATTCCTCTCTTCAGTCAAGCTCACCCACTGGTCAACCAAGGACTGCTCCCGTTCTGTATCACATTCATTTTTGTCACCCTTATTAATTATTTTTTGTATCTGAAATAAATTTTGAAAAGGAATATTAAGGAAAAAATCACACATTAAGAACTTTATTAATTCATCAAGTAACAATATTTAAAAATCTGGAAACATCCTGTGCAAATTTGAGTAAATAATTGAAATTGACAAGTTTATTTTAAGGTGAAGCCTCTTGTGGCTTCCTGAAGCTACTATGCTGATTTATTGCCAAACTACTAGATGCCATCAGTCGTGGAGTTCTTTTAGGCCTATCGAGGACCACACGGTAGAACCTGGTCCTCTCTAAAGAGGCACAGGGAGCAGTGACATGTATAGTAAACTTTCTATGAATTTATTTATCTCTGCCACCACTAGGGAAGACATCCAGAAAGTCAACCAGACAAAACAGATCACTGTTGGTTAGAAGTGAGACTGTAGCCTCAAAACTGCCAAAAAAACTTCACCAACAATGTAAACAAATGATAAAAAATTCACGAAACTAGAGTGAGCTTGTTCGCTCAACCTTATAATGATCACGAGAGAAATTATTGTAAAAGCGGATTAAGATCAATCATGATTGTTGACATGTGGCGACTTCAATTTAAAATTGACAATACTGGGAAGACAATGAAACAAGAACAGAGGATTTTTGGACTGACCAATTCATAAACCTTATCTTGGAATCTTTCACGTATCAACATGTAAAACAGCCCACATAACTGAGAGAAGGTGATGTTCCATCATTGCCGGATTTGGCATTTACCAGGAAAGAAGAAGAGATATTTGACATTCAGTACCTTCCTCCCTTGGGAATGAGTCCTGTTGGAAATTAAATATGCTATGTGATATAATCTAGAAGAGAAAAGTGAAATTGAAATTTTTCTTTTTTTTTTTTACAGGGATATTCCTGCACGGGCCCTATGCCTCTGGCTGGCCCACTATTGAAATAGTTGACAAGCTTGATTTTAAGAGAGGACACTATGGGAGAGCTTGACAAATTCTTTAATAAACTTAATTGGAAAAGACTTGTAGCTAGGCAAGGAAATAAATGAGATGTATGCCAAATTCTGTGAACTATACTGTAAACTTTTTTGGGAACAAAAAATTATACTTGAATACCAAAATGGAGATGCAAAACCAGAAAACAGGATTAGTTCAACAAAAATAGTGAGAGGGCCAGAGAAGAAAAGGCAAGAAAATGGGTACAATGTAGGAAAAGGCCTAACACTCAAACAATATTACAGCAAAAAAAACTACAAAAAATCAATCAGAGACATTGAAATAATTAGGTAATTATCTGTTTGTGGCCACTCCTGCCTGACAGCTGACGAGCAACAGACTGTCTGGTACGCACGCTGAGTCAGCGCCTGTTTTTTGCCAGAATTCCCCACCCTATAGCGAGCAATATATGGCACTTGCCATTTTTTTTATTATTTTTCCCATTATCAGAGAACACAAATTAACAGGTTTAGAAGAAAATTATTATTTTTTTTTTTGGTATGTGCCTGTGGGTGACAAATGCTAATTAGCCCTGAGTAACATGAGGGTTAATTATAGACCTGTATAATTGACAAGTGTAATAGTCAAAATATTGGAAAAAATAATTAAAACTAAACGGGTAGAATACCTGGAGAAAAACGATGTAATATCAGACAAACAGTATGGTTTTTGATCTGGAAGATCCTGTGTAACGAACTTATTTTTTATGATCGAGCCACACAGATTTTACCGGAAAGATGTGGTTGGGTTGACTGCATCTGTCTGGACCTAAAAAAGGCTTTCAACAGAGTTCCCCATAAGAGGTTGTTCTGGAAACTGGAACATATTGGAGGGGTGACAGGTAAGCTTCTAACATGGATGAAAAATTTCCTAACTGACAGAAAAATGAGGGCCATAATCAGAGGCAAGGTATCGGATTGGAGGAATGTCACAAGTTGAGTACAACAGCGTTCAGGTCTTGCACCAGTGACGTTCATTGTCTACATAAACGATCTACCAGTGGGAATACAGAATTATATGAACATTTTTGCTGATGATGCTAAGATAATAGGGATGATAAAAAACCTAGATGATTGTCATGCTCTTCAAGAAGACCTGGACAAAATAAGTATGTGGAGCACCACTTGGCAAATGGAATTTAATGTGAATAAATGCCTTGTTATGGAATGTGGAATTGGAGAACATAGACCCCACACAACCTATAAATTATGTGAGAAATCTTTCAAGAATTCTGACAAAGAAAGGGATCTAGGGGTGGTTCTAGATAGAAAATTCTCACCTGAGGACCACATTAAGAACATTGTGCGAGGAGCCTATGCTACACTTTCTAACTTCAGAATTGCTTTTAAATACATGGATGGAGAAATGCTAAAGAAATTGTTCACGACTTTTGTTAGACCAAAGCTGGAATATGCAGCGGTTGCCCATATCTTAAGAAGCACATCAACAAACTGGAAAAGGTGCAACGACATGCCACTAAGTGGCTCCCAGAATTGAAGGACAAGAGCTACGAGGAGAGGTTAGAGGCATTAAATATGCAAAAACTAGAAGACAGAAGAAAAAGAGGCAATATGATCACTACGTTCAAAATAGTAACAGGAATCGATAAAATTGATAGGGAAGAATTCCCGAGACCCGGAACTTCAAGAACAAGAGGTCATAGATTTAAACTAACGAAACAAAGCTGCCAGAGAAATATAAGAAAATTCACTTTTGTAAACAGAGTGGTAGACAGTTGGAACAAGTTAGGCGAGAAGGTGGTGGAGGCCAAAACCGTCAGTAATTTCAAATCATTGTATGACAGAGTGCTGGGTAGACGGGACACCACGAGCGTAGCTTGCATCCTGTAACTACACTTAGGTAATTACCTCCATTTCATAACACCGTGGTAAGGGCAAAATGCCAAAGAAAACGAGAACACGGAGCCAGAGCGACAGCAACTACACGGCACCGCTTCAGTCAAAGAATTAAATAGAATAGTGGCAGCCTGACTTACCTAGGCCAGCTCTTTCCCCTGAAGTGGGGTGGAGCATGGGGGGAAGGGGGAGGTTAGTTGAACGCAGTTTTACTTGTTTGTTTGCTGGGGAGTTCAGACAGTGGTTTGTTTTGATTCGCCTACTTTTCTGGGTCCTTTCCATTGCTCTCTTCGCCTCTCTGAGGGGGCCAGGGGGAGCTCGTGCTCCCTGATAGGCTTACAAAGAATTCTGCAACTGATAACAGTCAAGTAGTATGGTATTTGATCAGTAAGATCAAGGGAGCTTCAGCTCCCTTGATCTTACTTGCCCCTTGATCAGCTTTAGGGAGCTGATGGGGCTCCCCACAGAAAAACTTATCTGTAAATCTGCATATATTACTTGTTGATCAAGGTACATTCTTCTTCTTTTTAATGCTTCACTCCATCGTTCCCGAAGCACAGTGAGATCTTCTTCAGTGTATGAGTCAAGTTGTCTCTGGCACCTCAAACGACCACACACAGACCCTATGCTTATGTTTGTAATAGCCTGAAAGTTAAATAAAATTAATAAAAAATATTGATATTAAAATTAAAATGACTTTCATTTCAGTATGGTATTGTAAGTACAAATTAATAAAAAAAAACAGTAATGTAATGAAACGCCATTTTCTGCGTGAGCCCCAGAGGCTCCCTGGCACTTATCGGGCTAATGTATTTTATATTAGAATGGGACATTAGCTATAGAGTTCAGACCTACCAGGGACAATGAGCCAGAACCTGGCCACTTCAGAGAGGTTTTAGGGAGCAGTGGCCCTGGAAAACCACCCTGTGGTTGGGGGTTTTTCCTTATCTGCCATCGACCAGGGTTAGGCAGCGAGAAAGGTAGGCATAACAAAACAAACCCAACATGATAAGGAACTAACAACAAAAACCGAACAGACAGATAGAACTCCCTTTAATGCGAAGCAAACAAGCAAACGTAACACTACTGCAGCACTGCTCGTCCGTGCAGCCCTTCTCTCCCCGAGAGGGGGAGGGGGAGGCCCCTGCGCCGGCAGCATCACACTCCAGTTCGGAACCTAAGCTTTAACCAAAGCAAAAAAAATGCCAACCGGTGGGAGGAAAGGTTGCTAGGGAGCCTCCGGGGCTCACCCAAAAAATGGCATTTCATTCATTCAATGCTGATTTTCTGAGGGGAGCCCCTACGGCTCCCTGGAGCTACATACCCAAAGAGAAGGAAAAGAGAGGGACTGACCCGGGAGGCGGCCACCACAAACTCCTCAACGCGAAGTCAAGACAACTGGCTGCAACCTGCGACCCAAAGCAATACAAGAATGCCCAGGCGCAGATACACTCACCAAATAACGGGCGGCCTGGACCCTGTTCGACCTCCAAAATCCCCTCGCCCGAATATTAGCCCAAGACATGTTACCAAACACGGCAGCTGCAAACTTCCAATCATCATAGGCATGATGATAAACCGCAGGCTGGCTAGACTTAATAACCATGCGGACGACCTGGGAAACCCGAGCCCTGGAACAGGGAACGTGGGAAACTGGATCAACCCCAAAGTGCATCCCCAGCCACCATAGCCGAAGCACGCAGGTAACGGCTAAGAGCCACAACTTTTCACAACACATGATGCACCCCCGGGCGAACAAACCAAGCATCAATAACCCCTCCGGAAAGCAGCTGTCTCGTTCTTTGCCAGAAAAGGAGAAGGCTGCAAACATACAAAACTACCACCAGGACCAAAAGAGCAGAAACTCCTGTGTCGTAGGAGAGCAGGAAGCTCCCTGACCCGACCCCCAGAGGTTAATGCCAACAAAAACAGGCAAGTGGAAAAAAAATTTTGAGCCAAAGGAACCACCTCAAACCGAGGACAGGAAAGATAAGAAAGCACCCTGTCCAAGAACCAGGACAGCTCTGGCGGCACATAAGCAGGCCGGAGGTGAAACAAAGCATGAGAAAGCATACGTAACGGGGCGGATGTGATGTCCACCCTGAACGCAAGCTGGAGTGGCTCCACCAGCACTGCACGATATGAGGCGACAGAAATAAGCATCAAATGACGGCCATGAAAAAAAACAAGAAAGGACAAGACAACCCGATCCGAATACGAAGACAACCTACAAAGAGCAAGAAAATGGAGAAAAGAACGTCAGGAAACTTCGTACAGTCGCCGAGACGAAGCTCGCAGGTGGGACACCATCAACGAAGCCATCTGATCACCATAGAGATGGTGATACACCTGCATCAAAAAGACCAGACGCGAAGAGCAGAGGAAAAGGCCGAACCAGCCACGTACCGGACCGGTCCGACCTGCCAAATGAGGCAGAGACGCAGGAAATGCCCCGGGTTCAGGCACCGAGCAAGCAGCACCTGAAACCAAGGCTGGGCCGGCCACAAAGTGGCCATGAGGACTACTCTCCCTGGGAAAGACTCCAACTGAGCCAGAACCCGAAGCAACAGCTGGACCAGGAAAAGAGGTACAGGTAACCCCACCTCGACCAGTCCTACTGAAAGGCACCCATAGCGAATGCCTCACAGACGGGGAAGGGCACCACATAGAATGGGAGATGCCAAGACCATGCTGACACGAAGATGTCCATGTCCTGGAGTCATAACGTCCGGCAGAGCCAATGAAACGAGTTGGTGTCGACCGTCCATTCCGTGAACAGGGAAATGAACCAAGGCAGGCCGTCTGCCAGGATGTTGGACACTCCCTGGACATGAACCGCATGGAGAGCCAAACCCCAAGAATCCAGCAGACGAGCCACTCAAAGGGACCAACCCCAAAGAGGCAAGGACTGAAGAGAACCCCTGTGGTTCAGGCAATGAACCACCGGAGAACAGTCCAAACAGAGCCGGATAGTAGAGCCCTGAGTGACCCAAACCCTCCGAAGCGCAAACCAGACTGCTGCGAACTCTCGAGGAGTTCCGCGAGCATTTTTCCGCAGGCAAAATGTGACTCATCGCCGTTTGCGGCGATGGGTCACATTTTGAACCTGTCAGAAGCCCCAGCCAAGAGATGATCCATCCGTGAACACATCAATCGAAGGCTTGGGTAGGCGTCAAGGCACTAAACTCCAAAAACCTCTAAGAAGCCGGCGCCACAGCAACTGACACAAGGCTCCCGGAGGACGAACCCAATGATCGTGAGAGGCAGAAGGAGCATCCCCGAAGGAACCAAAACAGATGCCAAAGCCAAACCTGACCCAGCGGGTAGATCAGTATGGGTTTGTCTCTCCATCCAGAGGCGTGCTGGATGGAGAGACAAAGAAGCGGTCCGAGAGTCCCAAACAAGACCCAGCCAGGTCCGAACCCGGGAAAGAACCAGATGGAATGTCCTCCAGTTCACCAGGAGCCCGAACACGGCGAGCAGGAAAAGAACTACACCCCTGGTGAGCAGACAAGTGGACCGACTGGGAGCCCACACAAACCAGTCGTCGAGGTAGGGCAGAAATTGAATCCCGAGCAGATGCAGACTGGTCACCAAGACCCGGTAATGATGTGTAAATACACAAGGTGCCAAATACAAACCAAGGAAGGCAACAAAGCAGCAAGCCTGAATTGGGACACCATCCAGGCACCTGGCCCCAACAGAAGCCGGACTGGAGATAACAGTTATCCGAAGATGGGCAAAGAATCCAAGGTGCAGACGGAACAAGTCCAGAAGAACCGCAGATCTGCAAAGTCGAGTGTGGGCATTGGAACAGGCAGGACCCTGGAAGGATGGGGTGGATCAACCATGTCCAAGTTCACCCATACCAAGATGACATGACGAAGCGCAGGGGAAGAAGCCCACCCCGCCAGCTCCGAATCTCCCAAAGAAGGAGGAGCCGCCCAATGCCACCAGAGGCCGGAAGACAACCAAAAAACGCCCACGAACTGCGGAACCAAGTGCAAGCAACAGGCAAGTCGCCCCTACAGCATCACGCCAACAGCGAAGGGATCAGACCCCCTTCCGAAAGAAAATGTATATATATATATATATAAATTAAACAAAAAATAATAATAAAGAAAGAAAAGAAACCACCGACCAGTGGGTAGAGAGCATCGCGCCGGAAAGACTAAGAAGGCACAGAGAGCACAAAACCGCACCAAAAGGCCTACCTCGACAACAAATACCCAAGCCCCCGGCACGACCACAACATGTGCCAAGACCCAAAAAGAGCAGACTGCAAGCCAGGAAGACCCCAGAACCCCAGAAGGCAGAACCGGGTCACACACTAGGTAACTAAAAGCCTCCTGAATCCCCAAAGGGGGCCCAAGAGGAAGAAACCACCGGAACAAAACCAAAGAACCAAAAGGAACCCAGAATCCAACCCGGGAGAGCCCAAACCACCACATTTGCCAGCGGAAATACACCACAGAAAAGGCAAAGCAGAGCACCCAGGCAGAACCCCCAGTGAAACGGCCAAAACGAACAGAAAACAAAAGAACATAAGGTGAGGGAGCAAGCATAAACAGACAGGGACACTGAGCCCAAACCCCAGACCCAGACAGAAAATGCAAAAACCAGTGTAAAAACTAACACCCAAGCGTTCCCAGAGGAACAGAAGAAGGGTAGAACATCCCAGAAAAGCAAAGAAATGGCAACAGGAGGATAAAACCCCTGCAGGAGGTGATAAACACCCCCCAAAACGCGAGCTCGCACACTTAGGCACAGGTAAACTAACCACAGTGCCGCCCCGGTGGCCAGTTGGGGAAGTAACCCGCAGAAGAAAATGGCCATCAGAACAAAGGAGCCATAACTGACGCAAGAGATCCGAAAACACGCCAGCAAATGTGGGAAGCAAGCAGACGAGAGGGACGAAAAACCCCGCCCAGAAGCAAAAAACCCAGGCAGGGGCAAACAGCCCCAGAACTGCTAGCGGGCATCCCCCCCCACAGCTCTGGAAACCCACAACAGAGGCCCCGGGGCAGAGCCATCTTCCACGCCCTCTGCCCTTAAAGAAATGTAAGAGTCCAGGGGAAAGGCAGCAAAGAAAGGGCTGCTGGTAAGACCCAGAAGCCTCGGCAGGAGGAACAAACTTGAAAACCTCTATCCCCCAACCCGAACGGAGCAGCTCCAAAGCCGTCAAAGTCTCGGCACCAACTAAACCCCGCCCAGACCCCGAAACCCGAAGACGGTCAGGAGCTAGGAACAGGGAGGAGAAAGGGGCGAACATCACCTAACCAAAACGGGGCGGCCCCAGGTCATCCGGGTGGGAAACCAACCTAGAGTGTTGCAGCAACCTAAACTGAGCATGCAACGTGGATGCTGCCTGTACCCTAAAAGTAATGTCATCAGAATAGTATTCAAAAACAAGCAGAGAACACGACTCTAAAAACTCTGGGTCAAAGGTGTCTTTGACCCAACAGGCAGCATGACGGAGGCTAAAGAGGTGACTGTCACCCTGAAACAAGGGCACACAGCAACCTTCGAACCTGCAAGAGGCGGACTGGAACTCAGAAGACGCATCCATAGATCCACTGAGCCACGACAGGGTTTACCAGGGCCCATAGGCTGACTGCTACTGGAAATCCAGGCAAGGTGTTGTTAACCATTTAGGACCAAAGCTAAGAAGGGGGAGATCAAATCACTGAAACCCCTGTGGCGTGTACAATCACAGGGGGCCCTAGCAGAGGGCCACCAATATATTATAAGTGGAATGATAGCCCCACCAGGAAGACCCCCCCCCCAGGCAAGGAAAACAAAAACAAAAGAAAAACCCTGCAAAAGTACAATGTTCCCAAGGGAAACAGGAAATGGCCACCACATAGGTAGGCAAGCTACACAACACCTTGATGCCGAAACCAGCACAATACCACTTCCTACCCAAGGCCCAACAAGAGTCACGAAACCCCAGCTGGGCCCCAAAGGTATGGTAAATGCTGAGCAGCAAAAACCCTTACAGAAACGGTTCCCAAACGCACCAGGGAAGAGAACCCTAACATGCAAGGGTAGTACTCACTGGGCGCCTAGAGAAGGATGCCCCTAAGTGCATGCAGCCCTGGTACTCTTGAGGACACCTGGCCACCACACATAGCAACACTGCAGAGGACACCACAAAGGCAGACTCTGCATGAAAAGCGAGGCCAGAGAAGACGTCTGCCCCGGTTCGCATTAGCTGATGAACTGGAGTGCTAGGTAGCTGGCACGGGGGCGTCCAGGGCTCGCCCCTTCCCCTCTTGGGGAGGGAAAGGGCAGTGCGTACGAGCGGCACGACTATAAAGTATGATGTTTGCTTGTTTGTTTCCAGGGGATTGAAGGGAAGAACCCTCTCTTTTCGGTTTTCGGTTGCCATTTTCTTACAATGTGGAGTCTTTTTTGTTATACCTACCTTTCTGGGTGTCTAACCCCGGTCAATGGCAGATGAGGAAAAACCCCAACCTCAGGGGGGTTTTCCAGGGCCATTGCTCCCTGTGTCTCTGAAGGGGGCCAGGTTCTGGCCCCGGTAGGTTGAACTCCTAAGACTAATGCCCTATTCTAATGATTCGTATATTAGCCTGATAGCTCCAGGAAGCTGGGGGAAGCTCCCCACAGAAATGTAAGTTTAACTAATAAACAGGAAGCAACAAAACATGTTAAAGATTAATAATGTTTATCTAATATAAATCTAATATAAATAAAAGTGTTCAGTATAGTAATACTGTACACTTAACACAATAATTAACATATAATGGAATAAATATTGTACATCTAAGATAAAACTTTTAATATGGGTGGGAGGGTTTGGTAGCTTGGTGCTTTGTTAGTGAATTAAACAACACAATGACTTCATGGTTCATAACATACATCCCTCACTGTCTTTCTACCTCCCTCCCTTTCTCACTACCTCTCCCCCCCTCCATCACTACCTCTCCCCCCTCCCTCACTACCTCTCGCCCCTCCCTCTCACTCTCACAACCTCCCTCCCTCCCTCTCCCCCACTACTTCTCCACCTCCCTCCCTCACTGGTACGCTGATCAGCTGTTGTAAATGGCATGTTTACAGGGCTATGTTTTCTACTACTGTAATGTAGTATGTTTGACCATTGTGATATTATACAGTAATACCTATGATAAATACCAGTAAATATGTTTGACTTACCAAATATGTACAAACAGAAATCACAATAGCGTGATACATCAAATGAACAAATCCACAAGGGACATGATGAGGGGTTTGAACTTACATTCGGGATGATCCGAGACGCGCCTTAGTCAATTGTGCCACGACATGGTTGAAAGAATTGCAACAGGGAGTGCTACTGCCCTCACACGGATCCCGCAGCCTCTCCAAGACACAAACCGAGGCTTTACACAATTTCCTCATGCACCTGGGCTCTGTCAACGAGCTGTTCTACCTCTCCTCTTACTTCAATACACACAGAAATCACAATAGTGTAATACATCAAATGAACAAATCCACAAGGGCCGTGATGAGGGTTTGAACTTATGTCTGGGATGATCCCAGACGCATTTTAGTCGATTGCGCTTACAAGCATGAGGGTTGTAGTCACGCTATTGTGATTTCTGTGTGTATTGAAGTAAGGGCGAAGAGGTAGACCAGCTTGTTGACAAAGCCCGAGTGCATGGGGGAATTGTGTAAAACCCCAGTTTGTGTCTCGGAGAGGCTGCGGGATCCGTGTGAGGGCAGTAGCATTCCCAGTTGCAATTCTTTTAACCGTGTCGTGGCACAATTGACTAAGGCGCGTCTGGGATCATCCTGGATGTAAGTTCGAACCCTCATCACGGCCCTTGTAGATTTGTTTACCAAACATGTGTTTCAGTAGGAAATAATTTTGATGGGCTGCGAGAGTTATAACAAGTGGTGTACAAAGAGAATTAGACCGGGCGTGTCACTTTTTTATCGCTCAGTGGTAAAGGTTTACATTTTATATTCTGCAGACAAGTCGACCCGTGGTTTTGGAGTGATTTTTTAGGCTTCAAATGTTGACTTATACGCCGGCATATACAATAATTTCATAGTGTTAAATGACGAAGAGTGTTGCGAAAACAGGACACCATGAGCATAGCACTCATCTGGTGACTACTACACTTTGGTAATTACACTTAAGTACTGTAATTACTTAGCTGAGGACCAATGCCTGTAGAGCAGTGAGATACAAAGAATTGTACTAGGTTTGTGAACAACAAGGGTAGTTGGCCACGACACTCAGAACATCTGAGATGCCATCTGCTGGCAAGTGATTGGGCCTAAACAACTGTGTACATAGTTTGCATGAGGGTTGCAAACACAGTATTGTCCAAGCAGTTGCTGCTTTTGGTGTGTGCTACCTTTTTGGTAGTCATTCCTTTGGTACTGTGGTGATATTGTATCCCCAGTGATTTATTAGAGCCTGGTAATTACCTAAGTGTAGTTACAGGATGAGAGCTATGCTTGTGGTGTCCTGTCTACCCAGCACTCTGTCATATAACGCTTTGAAGCTACTGACGGTTTTGGCCACCACCTTCTCGCTTAACTTGTTCCAACCATCTACCACTCTGTTTGCGAAAATGAATTTTCTTATATTTCTTCTGTATCTTTGTTTAGTTAGTTTAAATCTATGACCTCTTGCTCTTGAAGTTCCAGGAGTTAGGAAGTCTTCCCTATCGACCTGTCATACTTCACTGTATGTCGTGAAGACATACTACTGTACGTTGACCTATCGACATAGACTTCCCTATGGTGTGGTACCCAAGGTGTGGAAAATTCCAGGTAGGCAGCTTGGGGAGCTACCGAGGGGGGACCTTCCAGAAAAATGCACGCACATTCGTACCTCGCATATCAGCGGTAATGTACCAGAGTTTGATACAGGTTTAACTCTGCACACAATTCGTCGCTGCTGCCCTTGGCGAAGCTGATACGCACCACCTGTTAAGACGTCCTTTTGAGGACACACTTCTACTGAAACATAATCACCACATTCTCCGAGCTCCTGAATCTCCACCCACATTTCAATCTTCCGAGTCAGCTCGCTCCATCTAGTCAGAGGTATAAAAGAATTAAAAGACAATTTCTTAACTAATGAATGGGAAATTTAATAAATTATCTACTATTATTATCTACTAATGCCCTCAGGTAAATCAGGTAATTGGAAATAGTTCAATTGTCTGAAAGCAATTATGAATGGTCTCCACAAGGGTGCATTGATTACAGAATGGAGTATAAAGTACAAGGTGTTGTAACGAGTTCCTGTAAAGGAGATATAATGAGTTCTAGAGCATGGCAAGCACAGGCTGGTTTAATGAGTACATAATGGTATAATAAGTACATACAGTACTGGTACACTGAGAACATACATTAATGGTGTAATGAGTACATACAGTAATGGTATATTGAGTACATACAGCACTGATGTAATAGGTAAAGGCTGATTAAAATACAGTGTGTCAATGCATACAGATAAAACGAACTGGCATATAAGAGAATTTGTATGTACAGCAAACCCTAAAATTTTTAGGGTAAAATCTATAGCATGGACTGTAAGCTAAGTGATCTTATGTATATCAATGATCATTAAAAGAGAAACAAACAGTTGTTGGGTACTCTCTGTACTTAACACACTATACGGTATTTTGTATGTTACCTTACCTTACCTTGAGGTGCTTCCGGGGCTTAGCGTCCCCGCGGCCTGGTCGACGACTGGGCCGCGGGGACGCTAAGCCCCGGAAGCACCTCAAGGTAAGGTAACATACAAAATACCATATAGTGTGTTAAGTACAGAAAGTACCCAACTTATGAACAGGATGCATTTTATAAAGCCATTTGTAAGTCAGCTAATAGTTACTTGGAACCACATTTTCCATAGTGAACTGCTATAAATGTGGGGATATGTTCCTGGACCACAAAAAATCCACATACTGTACATATAACACAAATTTTGTAGGAAAATAATATTCATATCCAAACATTTATAAATAAATAATAAATAAATAAATAAATAAATAAATAAAAAAAATTATTCAGGGAAAAGTACATACATAGTTGATTTACAAACATAATGTTGGATTTATAAATAGAGCTAGTATATACAATACCTAAAGTCACTAATACGCATAGCATTTCGGGCAAGGTGTGGGGGAAAAAAACACACGTAGAATAAAACTTAATAGTAATTGGGATTAGGTATAAATTGTGTTGAAAAAGGGAATAAAAAATAAAAAAGGTGGGAACATGGTAGAAATCAGCAATTGTACAAGTTGGTGAACAAACAGCATTGTTTAACAAAAGCAAGACATGGGTTGACATTTAGGGGGTAAGGTAGGTTACATGGAGTTAATTAAGTAGCACTTGGTTTTACGCTTAAACTGGTTGAGAGAAGTACAGCCTTTGACATGATTGGGGAGACCATTCAATATTATGAGTCCCTTGTAGAGCATTTCTAGTTTGGTTAAGTCGCACTCTTGGAATATCAAATAGGTATTTGTTTCTGGTGTGATGCCCATGAGTTCTGTTACAACCTTCTAGGAAGCTTCTAAGGTCAGGATTGACATTGCAGTTCAGAGTTTTAAATATATAGAGTACACATGAAAGGATGTGCAGTGACTTAATATCTAACATATTCAAAGATTTGAGTAAGGGCACCGAGTGCTGTCTGGGGTCAGAGTTAGATATTGTTCTAATAGCAGCTTTGTGTTGAATAATTAGACGACGTAAATGATTTTGTGTAGTAGAACCCCAAGCACAAATACTATAATTGAGATAAGGATAGATGAGAGAGTAATAGAACGACACCATGGCAAGGCGAGGTACATAATATACTGTACCTATAATTTTCTCTCATCTTTTTTTTTTTCATTCCATGTAATCTGTTATCATTTTTTTGTCTATAAATTTTGCAAGTATTTACCTCCTTAAAATTTTCTTAGATTAAGGACCTGCCCGAAACGCTGCGCGTGCTAGTGGCTTTACAAGACTGTAATTACCATAATTGTATCCTCACATTCCTTATGTACATTCTTGTATAAGCATAAATAAATAAATAAATAAATAAATAAATAAATAAATCTGATCAGTTTTAGAAACTATTTTTTATATATTTAGAATGTGTCCCTGGAAATCCAGCTTGTTATCAATGAGAACACCAAGGAATTTTCCATCAACTTTGTTACTAATTTGGATATTGTTTATTCTTAGATTAATTTCAATTTGAGGATTTATTGCCAAACAAAATATAGCAAGTTTTGTCAATGTTAAGAGTGAGTTTGTTGGCAGTTGGTCAAAGATGGACTTTTATTTAGTTCAGTTTAGTTCAGTTCAGACTTTATTTAGTTTATTTACTTATTTATCTTGAAAAATGGAGTTGCCCTTAGTGTCTGACTCTGCAGAGATTGGCAAGTAATTTTGAGTGTCATCGGCTACCAAACATTGCTAAAATTTTAATCATCCTTGAAAATACAGTGGCATCTCCAAAACTCATTCTGAGCAAAATTAATCCTTCAACTGCACATCATAACCAGGGTAGTATTAAGGTCTGTGTAAGTTTTAAAGTTCCTAACGGTACACAGGGTTCACATCTGCTTCCTCAAGTCTCCAGTAAACAGAGTCCATCTTGGAAAAATATAGTAGGCACCCCTCCAAGGAATGAGGGCCTGAGTGTTAACACAGCAAACATATTTAGTGAAGTTATATTTATACAGTCACCGTGATGTAGTGGTTAAGATGCTCGCCTGGCGTTTCGCGAGCGCTTTGTCCTGGGTTTGTATCCTGGCCAGGGAGGATTTACTGGGCGCAAATCCTTAACTGTAGCCTCTGTTTAACTCAACAGTAAAATGAGTACTTGAGTGTTAAACGATTTTTCGCGGGGTCGTATTCCAGGGAACATAGGATTAAGGACTTGCACGTAACATTATGCGTACTAGTGGCTGTACAAGAATGTAAGAACTCTTGTATATATATATATATATATATATATATATATATATATATATATATATATATATATATATATATATATATATAAATAAATGAATAAGTAGTGCATTTAGCAGCAGCTCATAGCACCACCATGTGGCTTGCATCAACAGCATCACTTACACATGATGAGGTAAGTAAGAACCTGGAAGAATTTAATGATAATGATATAGAAGATCCTGATAGTAATAAAGATGATGTACAAGGTCCAAATATCAGTGAATCCAATGCAGGTGACACTGTTCCCATCGCACAGGGGTGTGGGGTGGTAGTGCTGGATAGAGCAATTCAAGTGGTGTTCCTGATACCATAGATATACTGAGATCATTGATACAAGGTGGAGTGTGTAGATTGTTAAGAAAAATATATAAATCTGGAAAAAATGTTTTAGCCAGGGACTTTGAACCAGACCAGACGGAATCAAAACAAAGATGGCGGATAGGATAGAATCGTCAGTGAAGACAGCAATAGAGACACACTTTAAAAGTTTTAAGCAGAAACAAATACAGGAAGATGGTTTTCAAGGCAGGTTAGTTATGACTGAAGATTTTCTAAAGGTTTATAAAGGTAAATTTTTTATTTTAGAATAAGAAAATAAAGATCTCAAGAGCAAGGTTAATATTTTATCAGACAGTATGTTGCAGTAGGATAAGGAAATTGTCAGCTTGACTAACAAGATAAGGAAACAAGAAGGACAAATCGAGGAACTATAAAAAGAATATAAGATATGGAAATTGAAGGAAATTAATTTGAAGAAATAAACAAAAACATAGATACCGGTACATATGGACAAGAATTAAGAAAAATTGTACAGACCAGCTAAAAGATAGAGTTAAGCAAAGAATTCCTTTGCTACTAGGTGTCCTCAGTTGCAAAGTTCTATTGGTCTATCAAGGACCACAAGCCAGAACTTGGACCCCTCCGAGAGGCAAAGAGAGTAGTGGCCCTATGACCACTATTATGACCCTATTTAAAGTAAATCATGTCTGCCACCACCAGGGAAGCAACCAGAAAGTTTGGCAAAACAAAACGGACAAATACATGGTTAAAATGAGACTGAAGCCTCAAAAATCCAAAAGAACTCCCCCAACAATAAACATCAACATAAAATTTGGTGAAACTAGCCTAAGCTAGTTTGCCCCACCTCCCCCCCCATTGTTTGTGGGGAGGAGGAAGACAGGTTGGGTCAGCTGGCTTGCACCACCTTCAGTTCAATAATGATGGAACACACACAACTTTCTGGGACAGGGAGGGTGTCAGAGAGCCTCCAGGGTTAACCCAGAAATTGGTTTTCCATTACATTCAATGCTGGTTTTCTGAGGGAAGCCCCTTGAGGCTACCCTGAAGTTAACTACACACAGAGAAGTACAAATTAGGACACTTAACAGGGAAAAGGCTGCTACACAGTTATCAAGTTGAAGATGAGACATTTGACCGCGACAGACGATCTAAGGCTTAGAGGACCAAGAATGTTCACTAGATACCTGGCCGCAAAAGATTTGTCCGACTTCCAAAACCTCCGTGCTTGAATATTGGCCCAAGACATTAGCAAACACTACCATCAGAGCTGCATACTTTCGGATATCATATGTATGAAAGTAGACTGCAGGCTTGCTAGACCTAATGACACTGAACAGCCTCAAAAATACAAGCTCTGGAACAGGGAAACTTGATCAACGCACAAAGAGTGCAGCAAAATAGAACTGGTGGCATGAAGGTAGCAGTGAGGAGCCGCCACTGGATACAGCACATGATGCACTCCCAGCCGAACCATCCAAGCATTCACAACCACAGGACCCCTCTGGAAGCCTGCCGACTCATTCTTTGGCAGAGAAGGAGCTGGCTGCAACCTAATAAGGCCACCACCAGGGCCAAAGGAACACAACTCCCGACACAGGAGAAGAGCGTAAAGCTCACCCACCTGACAACATAAGGCCAAAGAGAACAGAACAAAAACACAGCACAGAACGAAAAGAAAGAACCCAGTCAAAGGACCAGGCAGGCTGGTCCTGGAAGGCTTGTTGCTGTCACCTCAGCACTCGAGCATCAGAGTGTGATGTTCCATGTGGCATCTGTCCTTTTGAAGGCTTATGTTCTTGCAGTTCTCTTCACTAATTTTGCTGGTTTCTTTTTCCTATTCTTCATGTTTCATTTTTCCTCTCCACCTCTTCTCCTTTCTGACTGTTCCTTCCAGCCGACTTGGTGCCGTTCTTGAATATTCTTTCTGTTGTCTTCTTCCGTTTTGACACTGGGAGATTGGGAAGGCACTCTCTCTCACTGGTAGAACTGTGGTCTTGATGTTGTTGAGTGAGAGGAAGCTTATGTCAAACCTTGCCTTCACTGCTGAGCCCAATTTCGACGGATGGATGATTCTTAACCCCTTTGACTGCTAACTGTTATAACACTTTCATGGATTTTCGACTTGGACTTACGGGCAGTTTCCCTAACCGCTTGTCGGATCACGACGTAAATTTACGGACCGTGTTTTATATTGGGTATTTACTATTCGATCGACTTGGGGTTTGTATGAATATGTTTGCCATTAAATTTTTGTTTTCTCTAATAGGCACTGTGCCTATTTGAGAAAACGGCAATGTATTGTAACTTAGAGGAGAGACTATTGAATTGGTGTCACAACGAGGGTAATCGCGCACTCCACACACTCTTGTGTTGGCCGCGATCATGATTCTACATTTATATGCATATGTCTGTGTAGAAAATTTTATTCCGAACACTATACAAACAAAAAAAACGGAGTGAATCAAGTATAAACTTGAAAAAACATGAGCAAAGTAAAAACTTTTTACGCTCACAGGTACAAACACGCGTAAGATTCGCGTAAGATTTTATTCGCCGCAAATTTATTTGATGCTCTGTTGGCCAATTCTACCCACGTTCTTATAGAACTTTCTATTGCGAACACATTGCTATAAAAATGAAATACGTAGCTCGAGAAATAATGTCATGACAGTGAAATAAGTATAAACTTTCAAAGCGCTGCATCACAACAGTGTCGTCGCTGCTGAAATCACGGCTAATGCTTCGCCCAGTTCCCACACTCGTGCGGAACATAATTAGACATTGATAGGCATATGTCTGGGTGGGGAATTTTATTGCGAGTTCAGTGATATCAAAATAAGCGCTGTAGGATGACTGTGAGGTTGGCAACAAACGAAAGAGTATGAACATTTACTTCCTGTTCAGGTGTCACGGCGAGTCATCTTCGTGTTTATTTACTTCGTGGTGGGATAGCAAATGCTTGGGTGACATTTTATGCATATGATCCTGTAGAGAATTTTATTGCCAACGCATTGATACCAAAATGAAAAACGTAGCTCGAGAATTGATGTTAGGAGCGTGAAGAGATGATAAACTTTTTTGAGTTCACGCTTGAGCGCTCAGAACGCCGCGCGCACAACCCGCTTTTTTTTTCAGGGAGTGCCGCGCGCACAACCCGCTTTTTTTTCAGGGAGTGCCGCGCGCACAACCCGCTTTTTTTTTCAGGGAGTGCCGCGCGCACAACCCGCTTTTTTTTCAGGGAGTGCCGCGCGCACAACCCGCTTTTTTTTTCAGGGAGTGCCGCGCGCACTAAAGTGTTAATAGCTGACATACCTCCATGTGCTCAAGAAAAAAATTGTTCTGAATTTTGTTTCTTATGACAATGTTAATTAACCTTTAGGAAGTACAAAAATACAATTAAAAAGTCTCTAGTTCGTTTATGTCTCTAGTCTGTGTAATTCTATAGGCCATTGCTCCTCGTGGCTCTCTGAGGGGGGCCAGGTTCTGACTTGTGGTCCCCGGTAGGCCTATAATTCCATTCACATTGACTGATGCCAAAGTCTAATATATATATCCATATCAGCCTGGATAGCTCGGGGAAGCTGAAGGGGCTTCCCCCAGAAAATGCCTCTCCTTGTGCTTCCAATTATTTTTCAGTGTTGTTGGTTATGATGATTCTGCTCTTTGGTGTCATAGCAAACATTCACTTTGGTGGTAGCACCATGAAGTACAAGTTACAAGAGTCTGGTATAAGTGTATTTCTTGGGAGGACCAAGACACCATGAGAAGTTAGTCAACAAGAGTCTGGTATTAGTGCAGTGTTGTGATGGACCATGGCCGTGGTAAATGGAGTGACTGAGATAACCAGAAAACCTTGCTCAAATTTTTCTATTTCAGTGTAACTTACCTATCAACAAGTGATCGTGCTTTAGCTAACTGTTGGTCAACTTCCCAGCCTGTTCGAGCCAAACCAAAACCAGCAGATCTATGGCCCCACACCTCAATTGAGAGTGCACCATCTGCACAGTGCTCTAAAAAGTCTTCAGTTACTAACACTGTGTAGTCTTTAGAGTGTTCAAACTGAAAAACAAAATTAATATATCAATTATTATCAGAACTTAATATATATTAGTTTTTAAATTTATTAAGTATCATTAACTGGATGGATTTCATTTACATTCAGCATAATTAAAGAAAATAATATGCAATATTAATGCAATAATTATACTCAATGCCATACTTAAGTTTATAAAATTTTATGATTTTCAAACCAGCTTTACTGGTACAAACCATAACATTAGTATTATGGCACCTGGGAGACACTTTACAGGTGAAACTATGATACCAAGTTACTTTACATTGTCTCTAGGTGTTGAACAGGCGCCGGGTGACCCAGCGGTTGCTTGACAAGTTGTGCGGGAGCCTGAACTTTGCCCTTCTAGTTTTCCCTCAGGCAGGGTTTTGGCAGTGGCAACTGTTCTGATTTCTTCTGGCAGCTCCTTTCATCGGTCTCACAATCGCTGGGTGTGGATTCCAGGGGCCCTGCTGGCAGCTGCATTGCCAGCTTCCTCTTTGGGTTCCTCAGGGTTCAATTTCCTGGCACCTGGTTCGATTTCACAAGCTTTCTCACACACTTTCACCTCTGGCCTGTTCATGTGTCGCATAAGCCTGCCTGCTCCCTTGACCGAGTTCTTTCTTTTCTTTTGTCCCCCCGGTTTATGGTGGCCCCTTCGGTTTGGGATTGTTTTCAGAAAGCGTTGTGTTTGCTTTTTCTGGCATCCAGTTGTCAGGTGAGGGAGAATCATACTCTCCTTCAGAGCCAGAGTTGTGTTCTTTTGGTCCTGGTGGGCACTTAGTTCGTTTGCAGCTGGCTTCTTCTTTTCTGGAGAAGAATGAGTGTGTTGGCTTCTGGTGTGGCCCTCAGGTGGTGGACACCTGAATGGTTCGGCCGGGAAGTGTATCTGGTATTGTCTGGTGGCAGCTTTTTGCCACCAGTTGGCTTTGTGACACCAGTTGTGCTTTAGTGGACCACTTGTGGGTTGATCTGGTTTCCCTGGTTTCCTGTTCCACGGCTCGTGTTTCCAGGTCGTCTGTAGTGTCAAAGTCTAGCCAGCCTGAGGTCTACCCTGGTGCCCATGATGTGCGTAAGTATGCCACTCTTTCGGCAGTTTTGTCACTATGTCGTGGGCGAATATTCAAGCGCAGGGATTTTGGCAGTCGAACGTGGTCTTGCCGGTCAGGTATCTTGTGAACATTCCAAGTCCTCAGTGATCTTGTGTGTCCTTGGGTCGTGTGTTGCAGCCATCAGTCTCTTCTTTGTCTTGATACCTGCAGTGCTTCCTCCTCAGTGTTGAGTGCCTTTTTCTTCTTCTCGTTGGGTAGTTAGCTTCAGATATCCAAAAGGGGCTCCCTTCCCCAGGAAAACAGCATTGAAAGTAATAAAATGCCAATTTCTGGGTGATCCCCAGTGGTTCCCTGACTCTCCCTTCCCTAGGATGTCCGGGTGGTTTCCATCATCATCAGAACTAATGGTGGAGCAGCTGGCTAACTCGATCTGTCTTCTTCCTCACCCCAAATGAGGGTGGGAGGTAAAGTGAGCTAGCTCACACTAATTTTACGAATTTTCGATCGTTTGTTTACATTGTTGGGAAAGGTCTTTTGGCTGTTTTGAGGCTGCGGTCTTGTTTCTAACCAATCAATGGTCTGGGTTTTTTTTCCTGGCTTCCTGGCTGCCTTCCCTTGGTTGTGGCTGACACGAATAAATTTACATAAAATTTTTCATAGTGCTAGTGAGCCCTGTGCCTCTGAGGGACCCAGGTTCTGGCTCGTGGTCCCCGGTAGGCCAATAAGAACTCCGTGGCTGATGGCATCTTGTAATCTGGCACAATATCAGTATGGTAGCTTCTGGGAGCCATCAGGGTTCATCCAGAAATTGGAGTTTCATTACATTCAATGCTGTGTTTTTGCAGTAATATTACTCAATAGTGAGTACTGTGATAAATTTATATAATAAAATTTGTGGACCATTGCTATACAGCACTAAAAAAATGTTGTGTGCTTATTATTGATACAATTATTATATTCACGGAACAATAAAACAGTGATTTTGTTATTACAGTATGTGCCAGCCTTAGTTCCTCTCTCAGCACTGAGGCCTTCACACCCTGGAACGATGCTCATAATTTTCTTAAAATGGCATCTGTTTACTAGACCCCCTAAGAAAGCCAATGTGAACCCCGTATAGCCGCGGGACTTTTAACCCTTAAACTGCGCATGGCGTATATATACGCCCTGAGTAACATGTCCCATGGTGCGCATGGCGTATATATACGCCATAGGGTGCCAGGCCTGATTCAAATGGCCCGCGGCTACACGGGGTTCACAGTAGCTTCCTCAGGGCTCTTGTAAACAGATGCCATTTAAAAAAAAATCGTGGGCAATATTCTCAAGTGTGAGAGGCACAGTACTGTTGGAGCAACCAAGGCCGGCGCACGCAGCATGAGCGAACAGCATTGATGTTCAGCTTGTGACCACAGCATCGCCGAAAAATGTCAAAATAAATAAATAATTGTTATTATTTAGCGATGACAATATTACAGATGACCCATGACTGTGATATAAATAACCAGGGTTGTGATAATAGCAGGATTGTTGTAATAATTAGTGCTGTGGGAGGAGTGATGCTGAGAGACGGAGGGAGACAGCATCGTTTACTGACTGTGTGGCCACCTGTTATTGTTTGCATTCACCATACCAGGTCAGTGGTTCTCTATGGTGAACACAAATGTAGATACTTATATATAATGTGTGTATTAGTGTAATAACAGCAAAAGGATTATGCTGGGAGGAGCCATATGGGTGACAGAGGTGACGTCGTCTGCATGATTTGTCTAGCTGTTTAGAGGGTGGCCACTATGCTCTTTGGGCGCACTACAAGCTTAGGTGTACAGTTACGGTGCATAAAACATGTAGATATTTATATATAATATGTGTATATAGGGTAATAACACTGCAAAAGGTATTGTTGGGGGAGAAAGTTTAGTGCGTGTGACCTTGAAAGAGTGAGGGAGCCGCCAGCCGCCATCTGTGTATAGCGACGACTCTTAGTGCCTGAACTAACTATATCAGCTTAGCTGTACAGTTGTGGTGAACAAAATATATACATACTTATATATAACGTCTGTATATAGTGTAATAACACCACAACTAGTATTGTTGGGGGAGAAAGTTTAGTGCGTGTGTTGAGGGAGTGGCAGCGAGTGGCTGGCTGGTGTGTGGCGGTAACTCTTCGTTGCTTTTCGACTCTCAGTACCAACTTAGTGGTTCGTTATGGTGACCAAAACATGCCAATACTTATATATAACCTGTGTATAGAGTGTAATAGTAGCAAAACTATTTGTTTATAGTTTTATAAACATAATAATTGAATCACTAATATGCACATCATACTTTTGAGTATAGCGATTATTAACCACTTTTATTATATAAATATATTACAATACACACTATTGAATAATATTACTGCAAAAAAACTAAGAAAAAATCAATCGGAGACATTGAAACAATTAGGTAATAATATCTTTGTGGCAACTCCCATCTGTCAACGCGGGTGACGCTGACCGGGTCTGACGACCGCTCTGTCAACGCCCACTTTTTGCCAGACTTCCTCGGTCAATTGCGCCCAAAATATGTCACCTACGATTTTTTTTTTCTGTGCTCAGGGGACACAAATTAACATGTTTAGAAGACGAAAAAAAAATTTTGAATTTTTTTTTTCTTGCGCACAGGGGTGTAAATGTCCCAAGGACCCCTGAGCAGTGTAACGGTTAAACCTTAACCAGTGCACTGCGCAAAGCGTCTTGAGGCGCTAGATCGGGGGTGCGCAGAGCACCTCAGGGCACTTGCAAGTATAGCGTAGCATTCAAAACTCCTGTGGCTACACGGGGTACACATCAGCTTCCTGAGGGCTCTTGTAAATAGACCCCATTTAAAAAAAAAAAAAAAAAACAGCGTTGAATGTAATGAAACGCCATTTTCTGGGTGCTAGGTCAGCCATACGCGTATCGACAAACTTCGTTTCTCAAGGTAAAGTTCATAATCCGATTCAGATTTTACGAGGAAATTGGGCTCGTAACACAAAAAGTTCGTAAAGAGAGGCATTCGTAAGCCAAGGTGTCACTGTAATTACTTTATGTTAAAAAAATGAAAAAGCACAAAAAACAATGAAATTCTTTACAAAGAATTCAAGTGCGATCGTCACTAAATGCAGGCAGTCTGGTAAACTGAAGCAGGGCCATCCCGTGCCACCAGGAACCATGTGCTCCATCGACCCATACGTGTATCAACATAGTCGACCCACACGTGTATCAACAAAATTGCAATTCGAGGCAAAGGTCGTAAGTCGAGTCAAATTTTCCGACGAAATTGGAGTCGTAACTCAAAAAATTTGTAAGTAGGGGGCATTCGTAAGTCGAGGTTCCACTTTATATGGTATGTGCATTGGAAGGGTTAATATCAATGGATTAAACTACATCAATACAGTACAATACCCTTTATTGACATTTAAACTACATATTAAAAAAAATAGCCTTAACATTTGGAAATTCATAGTATTTACTTATAAGAAACATACAGTAATCATAAGGTATTTTCAAACATTTTACCTTAAAAGTCATAGAATCTTTAGATGTTGGTGCGGCTGGAAATTCATTATTAACAACTGGAGCAACAACTTCACTTTCTGTTTGGCCCCAAAACTGATACTGGCAGAAGACAAAATGGGAGAGTGATGGAGGAAGCCCAGCAGCTTGTTTGATACAAACCTGCAACAAATTTCTTCATTAGTATAATATCCTATACCTCTTTCTCGTTATTCCAAAGTAATGAATAGATGCTGACATATTACTATTTTATTTTGTTTAAACCAAAATATTTTGTTTATTTTGTTTAAACCTGGAGCTATAGGACTCATATGCACTATATTAGTCTGGGGGCTTCAGTCAATGGAGTTCTGCCTATTGGGGACCAAAGCCAGAACCTGACCCCCTCAGAGAGCAACCCATCCTCCGAATTAACAGTACGGTTTAATACTAAGTGTAATAAGTACATTTCCTTACTGGCATACATAGTACATAATTGCACTTATGAGGCTGTTACATTTACCTCCCATTTATTCTCCTCATTTATTGTTAAGACACTCAGAATTTTAGGATGAAGTTTTCAAGTTCAATTTGCTATACACAAGTTTTAAATATCAGGAATTTCTTTTTCAGTTTTATTAAACAATAGAGATTTTATACAAAACTTGAAAATATACTGAGTTACTGTACAATTTATTGAAAAATTTTAGTTTTGTTTTATTAGTTTTATAAAACTGGAATATCTATATAGCTATAGGTTAAGTACTAATTGTAATTAAGAAGCAATAAATGCTTATCTTCAAACACTAAGAAAGTTAGGTTAGGTCGTGGTTTTCTATTCAGCTCAAATATTCACAATATATTTGACAGTACGGTTTAATACAAAGTGAAAATAAGTACAATTCCCGACTGCTATGAATAGTACATAATTGTACTTATTTGTGCTGTTACATTTACCTCCCCATTTTTGGAGGACGGGCTGTAGAGAGGCACAGGGAGCAATGACCTAATGAGACCTCTTGTATTTGCAAGGAGTCTCATCAACATGCACAGACCCATGTCAACAAAACAATAGGCCGACTGTGTGGGCCCACAGCCCAAGGTACCATGTGGCATATTGAGGAGAATGGGAATATAATGGCGCTCATTTTGAAACTATCCCGAAGTCGATCGGATAAAAAATTAATTTTATACAAATATTTTATTACTGGACGCAATCACGAGTCTAGCGCTCTGACTCAACAGAAAAATTGCGGACGCCAGGGACGTTAGAAGAGTGCAAACGTGTTAGTAACCCTACAGACGACCTGAGAAACCCAAGCCCTGGAACTGGAAAGGAGGGAAATCAGGTCAACCCAAAGCGCGTCCACGGTCTTCTTCTTCTTCGCAATACACGCAGTTTGCATGGTTTTTCCTCCCGATGACTGCACAAGTGGTGCAGCACTTTCGGTGGCGCATCAATGTTCAAAATTTGGCAGAGGTTGGAAGTTATCGATGTCTTCTATTTGTGTGAGGATAATGAGTAAAAAAAAAATATGAGTAGAAATGGACTTATGATGGCAAAGATGAAGAGTGGTGTTAATGGTGGTGTTCAAGTGTTGCTGTTTTATGAAGAGTTTTGTCTCCTGTAGGAGCTGCTATGAATGGGCCAATAGGCCTTCTGAAGTTGCATTAATTCTTATGTCTTAACAACAGCCCATCACATTCACATGAAGATGTGCTAGCCAAGGGAAATATGTTTGCTACATTCTTGCCACCCAACAAATTTCTCCTGCTCCCTCATTTAGCACAATCACACTCACCATTCAAGGATCATATGTGGAGAAATAATTCGACTCTTTGGCAAGTAACTATATTATGTAATATTTATGATTATTATCAATATTAAGTTCTGTTGTGCTTTCTTTAAGGTATGTAGTGAATCCATAATATACTGATATGTATTTTTTATGTTGGGAGGATTCAACCAAATGTCAGATCCCAACTACATATCTAATCGTGATTGGATATGTAGTCATGATATGATGACCAAACCACACACCAGAAGATGAAGAGACAACAATGTTTTAGTCAGTCCTGGACCATTATCAAGTCGATAGTCATGATTGGACCGGAAGATGTTGAGTGTACTATTTTAACAACATTATCCCTCACCAGATGGCAGCACCAGTAACTCAGGGCTCCAACTGCCTGCCCCCATCAGAGATGCAGCACCCAAAATCAACCCCCGACACCAACAGGAAGGAGAAAAGGGCAGAACAGGGAGCCATCGAAGGAACCAACCAAAAAGAGACATTTCATTCCATTAATCCTGGGTTTCTAGGAGGGTTCCCTATGGTAGCTCTCTGAAGTTAACTCACCACAGTTAGTGGCGAGTTAAAAGCTATCCAAAAAAGAGAGAGGGTAGGCCTGCAAAAAGACCAGCAAGGTGAACAAAACACTAGCCGAGTCAGGAAGAAAATAAGGCACCTGAAAAAGAAATTAAGGAACAGGCCTAATGAACTGAGTGCCCACCCAAACATCCCAAGAGGAATACAGGAGATGATACACCTCCCACTGGGCCAGAAACAGGAAGAATATCTACCAAGCCAACAAGATCAAACCCCACCAGTCACACCAATGTAACTATCACCACAAACATCTGGGTCACTAAGTTCTTGAAATGCATTATTTTCATCAGATTCACATTCCTGTGCTTTCCGGTGCATTCTTGTGCATTCATGTGTTTCAGGATACATTAGTGATTCATCGGTGTAAAGTGGTACAATACTACCAATACTGTACTGTCATTTTCTGTCTTGCTCTCTAGTTTGAACCTCAAATTCTGGATTAAATAATTATTTATTTATTTATTTATTTATTTATTTATTTATTTATTTATTTATATATATATATATATATACAAGAAGGTACATTGGGTTTGTGAGAATACATTGGATAGTACAGTATTTACATTCTTGTAAAGCCACTAGTACGCGCAGCGTTTCGGGCAGGTAAATATGGCAAAACTAGAAGAAAAAGAGGCGATATGCACACTACGTACAAAATAGTAACGAGACTTGATAAAATTGATAGGGAAGTATTCCCGAGACCTGGAACTTCAAGAACAAGAGGTCATAGATTTAAACTAACTAAACAAAGCTGCCGAAGAAAAGAAAATTCACTTTCGCAAACAGAGTGGTAGACAGTTGGAATGCGTTAGGTGAGAAGGTGGTGGAGGTCAAAACTGTCAGTAGTTTCAAAGCGTTATATGACAGAGTACTGAGAAGATGAGACACCACGAGCCTCATCCTGTAACTACACTTAAGTAGTTACACTTACTTAGATGATTACAAAGGAATATCCTAGGTCCTTAAGACAGGGTAATTTTAGGAGAACAAAAGCTGTAAAATATTGGAACATCATAAAAATAAAATTAGGTAACTTGGATCTCTGTGTAATCCCCCATGATATGAATTAATGAGAAATATCTGTATTAAACTTTCATAACATTTTCATAGACAATATCGAGCTGATTCACACTCACTCTAACTGAAACAGTGCTATTCTGAATATCATCATCATCTCTGCTTTGAGCAGAATCACCAGAAGATTCAGAAAGTGTGTCTGCAAATCGTTCTTGAGGAAACTGGCCAGCTATTCGACTGATTTCAACCTGTAAAATATAAGAGCACATTAACGATTTTCCAATAATTTATAACAAAAAAAACATTTGTGGCAAAATTTTAGTAAAAAAAATTACAAATTTAATAAAAAACCAGTGTTGAATATAATGAAACGTCATTTTCTGGGTGAGCCCCGGAGGCTCCCTGGAGCTAATGTATGTTGGGCTAATGTATGTTATATTAGACCAGGACATTAGGTATGGAGTTCAGACCTACCAGGGACCATGAGCCAGAACCTGGCCCCCTTCAGAGAGGTTGCAGGGAGCAATGGCCCTGGAAAACCCCCCTGTGGTTGGGGTTTTTCCTTATCTGCCATTGACTGGGGTTAGGCACCCAGAAAGGTAGGCATAACAAAACAAACCTCACATGGTAAGAAACTAACAACAAAAACCGAACAAAGAGGTAGAACTACCTACAATCCTAAGGAAACAAGGAAACAAGCAAACGTAAAACGCTACTGCAGCGCCGCTCATCTGCGCAGCCCTCCCCTTCCCGAGAGGTAGAGGGAGGGGGACCTGGACCTCACCATGCCGGCTGCATAGCACTCCAGTTCCGTAGCAAAGCGTCAACAAACGTGAAAAAAATGCCGACCGGTAGGAGGAAGAGTTGCCAGGGAGCCTCCGGGGCTCACCCAGAAAATGGCGTTTCATTACATTCAACGAACTGCCAGGAAATTTCATACTGCCAACGAGACGAAACTCGCAGGTAGGACACCTTCAGTGAAGCCACTTGATCACCATACAAGCAGTCATAAACTTGCGTCAAAAAGACCAGAAACGAAGAATGGAGGTGAAGATCGAACCAGCCACGTACGGCACCAGACCGATCTGCTGAAAGAGGCGGAGCCGCAGGAAAATCTTTGGGTCCGTATATCGAGCAAGAAGCACCTGAAACCAGGGCTGGGCTGGCCACCAAGGGACCAACAGGACTACTCTCCCCTAGTAAGTCCCTAAGCGAGCCAGAAACCGGAGCAACAACCGAACCGATGGAAAGAGGAACAGGTAACTCCACCTCAACCAGTCCAGCCGAAAGGCATCGACCCCGACGGCCTCGCAGTCTAGGAAGGGTGCCACATACACTGGAAGATGCCTTGACCATGCCGACGCGAAGAGGTCTACTTCCAGGTGACTGTACGTCTAGCAGAGCCAATTGAATGAGTCGGCGTTGACTGTCTATTCCATGGATAGGGGAATGAACCGAGACAGGCCGTCCGCCAGGACGTTTGACACCCCCTGAATGTGAACCACCAGGAAAGCCAAACCCCGAAAACTCGGCAGATGAATCACCCAAAGCAACCAGCCCCAAAGAGCCAAGGACCCCAACGAACCCCCCACAGTTCAGACAATGAACCACAGGGAGCAGTCCGCATGGAGCCGGATCGTTGCTCCATGAGCGACACAAACCCTCTGAAGTGAATGCCACACTGCCGCAAACTCCTGCACCGTGCTGTGAGCTCGACGAAAGGACGGACCCCACTCACCCTGGCCAGCCTGGTGAACACTGGTCAGAACCTACCTGAGGGATGCCGTTGATTCGACCACACCCAAGCAAACCCACTCCAGGATGAACGGACAGAGCGCAGGGAAAGAGGCTCGCCCTGCCAGCCCTGATCCCCCCAAAAAGAGGTGGAACTACCCAACTCCACAAATTGTGGGACAAACAGGAGTAAGAACCACCCCAGCTGAACCCCAAAGGTGGGCAATCACCAAGCAGCAACAGAACCTCCCAGAGGCAGTTCCCGAACGACTCAGGGAAGATAACCCTAGGCCACAGGGGCAGTACTTACAGGGCACCTAGGGAAGGTAGACTTAGGTGCATGCAGCCCCAGTACTCTTGTGTTACTCCTGGCTCACACACCACCAACACAGAGCAACAACACAGCTAAGCAGCGCTGTGCAAAGAGTGGAGCCAGAGTCGATCGACCTCCACCGACACAACAGCCTTCTGAACTGAGATGAGTAGCCAGCGGGGATGTCTGGGACCCCCCCCCCCTGGCTTCTCTCCCGGGAAGGGGGTGTTGTGCAGACAGATGTGCGGCGGTTGTGGTGACATCATGCTTACTTGCTTGTTTTTGATTGGGGAGTTCTGCTTGCTAGCTCAGCTTTTTGTTTGCAATTTTTGACCAGTAGTAGTTTGTTTTGGAATTCCTACCTTTCTGGGGTGCCTGACCTGGTAGATGGCAGACAAAGACTGCTTCCAATTACACAGGGGTGTCTTTAGGCCATTTCTCCTCGTGTTTCTCTTGAGGGGGCCATGTTCTCATCTAATACATACACTTCAGCCCGGTATAACTCCGGGGAGCAGAAGGGGCTCGCCACAGGAAAGTTGTTTTGCTTAGGTCATACTACCTGTAGTCTGCCTGCCACTTCTCCTTGTTGGGAAATAATGGGTACATGATAATTTAGTCGTACATCATGAAATAAACAGTCAAGGAAAATGTTGGCTACTCCAATAAGGTTATGATTTTCTTGACTCTCATAAAATGGATCAGCCTCTGGACAGGTAACTAGTGGGTTATTTTGCTGCTCCTCATACATCTCCCGCATCACAATCAACTTGTGTTCTAACTTCTCCATTGACCAAACCTGTGAACAAATAAAATGCTCTCTCAATACAATGACATTAATAACAATTTCATTGAGGGACATGAGAGATAAGAAAAATAAAGTATTACCTTTATACAGGACACCATATAAATCTATTCTTGCATGCAGTACATTAAGGACATTAATATAATTGATCTTTTAATTAGGTTACAATTTATGAATTATACTAAATTTTGAAATGAAGGTGTTGTAACAATGAGACAAAAATCAAAAGAAAAACCATCAAAATAAACAATTCCAAATACTGTATGCTGTATTAAAAATCCATTTATAATATAAGGACTGTTGGAACTGTTACATCTAAGACCCAAAGACCACTGCTACTGCCACTATTACAATAATAAGTAAGCGATATAAGCTTTCAAGATAAAGCATACAGCTTATCCAACAATGATCTCTGAAACAGGTTCATTACAGAGTACCTCATAAAACCAGCATTAAATGTAATGAAACGCTTGTGCTAAGGAGTGGGAGTGCTAGTTGGATGACGGGTTGCTTGTTTGTTATCTTTCTGGAGGAGTTCTTTCGCTCTTTCTGGACATAGGTTACAATTTTCACCAGACTATGGTCTGTTTTGTTTCTCCTATATTTCTAGGTGCCTTTCCCTGCCGATGGCAATTACAGTATGTCATACAGTGGTACCTCGGAATATGAGTGTCCCTGAATACGAGTTTTTCGGAATACGAGCAGAATTTGCTCTGAAAATTTACATCGGAATACGAGCATTGCCTCGGAAGACGAGGGTGTTGATACACGTACAGGCCAACTAGCACGTGGTGGCACGGAGATCGTGCCCAGTGACTATCCCGCCTGAATTTTTCACAAGAATTTACAGTTTTTTGTCGGATATTTGGCTATTTGAGCATAAAAGTTTATATATCTCGCCATGGGTCCCAAGAAAGCCAGTGGTAAGGTTCAACCTAAGAAAATAGTTGTGAGTAGAGGCAGTAGAGGATGTTCCTTCTTCATTAAGAAAATGTGTGATGTATGGGAAGAACTGCAAAGTTTTGTTGAAAAAACTCACCCGGATAAAGCTGTAGCAGGCCGTTGCATTGACCTTTTAAATGACAATGTGATGTCTTACTACAGACAAGTGTTAAAATGTAGGGAAAAACCAAGTGTCTTTAGACAGATTCTTAGTAAGACAAGCAAGTCCTTGTGGTATGCAGGCAAAACATGCCTGCATACCAACATGCCAGAGAGTGCACACCAGTGAAGTCCTCACTGCCTGATGTTACAATGGAAGGGGACTCCCCTTCCAAACAGTAACACCTCTCCCCTCCCTCCTCCTCAGCATCTTCCATACGCCAACAGCAGTCATCAGCAAGGGTAAGTAATAACTTGAACATACTTTTGTAATGTTAGATTTACATGAATTAGGTATAAAATTTAGTTTGAAGAGGTTTTAGAGTAGTCAGGAACGGATTAATTCATTTACCATTATTTCTTATGGGGAAATTAGCTTTGGTTTACGAGCCGTCTCCTGAAACGGATTAAACTCTTAAACCGAGGTACCCCTGTACTTTAAAATATAAAGTGCTCATAGACAATTCCTCCCTGCACCTCTCTGAGGGGAGGCCAGGTTCTGGCTCATGGTCCCTAGTAGGCAAAGAACTCTGTGACTGATGACCCCAAACTAATATAGCACTGTACCAGTTCAGATAGCTTCAGCGAGCTGATGGGGTTCCCCACAGAAAAAGATGATAACCACATAATCCTAACCCTTAAATAGTGGCTATCATCAAAATAATGACCTCGTCTGTGCATAAAAAAAAAGCGTTGAATGTAATGAAATGTCATTTCTGAGTGAGACCTGGAGAATCAATGTGAACCTGGAGATCTGGAGTTGCTCGTTGTGAACACATTGAGCAAGGATCTCGGGTAGGCGCCAAGGCACTGAACCCCGATAAACCTGAAGAGGAAGCCGGTGACGCAGCAACCAATGCAAAGCCCCTGTAGGCCGAACCCAGCGGTCGCGAGAGAGGCGGAAAGGACATCCCCCAAAAAACCAGAACAGTCGACAAAGCCACACCCGACCCAATGGGTAGATCATCATGGCAAAGTTCAGGCTCCCGCACAAACCCTCGAGCAACCACTGCGTGACCCGGGAGCCCCTCAGGAACAGACAAAGGTGGGAACGCAGGCGAAGCAGAGCCGCCGGAGGAAGAGACAAGGAAGCTGTCCGACCATCCCACACAAGACCCAGCCAAGACCGAACCCGAGATGGAACCAGATGGGACTTCCGCCAGTTCACCAGGAACCCGAACCCGGCGAGCTGGGAAAGAACAAAATCCCTGGTGAGCAGATACGTGAACTGGCTGGGAGCCCAAACCACCCAATCGTCGAGGTAGGCCAGAACCTGAACACCTAACAGATGCAGGCGCACCACCATGACCTGAGTAAGGGATGTGAAAATGCGAGGTGCCAGTTTCAAGCCGAATGGAGGGCAACGAAGGCAGTAACCTTGATGCCCCACAACAAAACCAAGCTAGTCCCTGAACCTCGGATGAATTGGGATGTGCCAATACACGTTCTTGAGGTCCAGGGACAGCATCCAAGCGCCCAACTCCAACAGAAGACGGACCTGGGACAGAGTCCCTGGAAACACAAACCATAACTGTCTGTATTTTCCGCTTGTTAAAACTTGTAATAAAGTTGTTACATCTTGGCTTAACATGTTTATGGCGTATTAGAATGTTGTTACAACTTGTAATATTGGTTGTTATAACTGGTTAGGTGTCAAAACTTGTTCGAACGTTGTAGCAATGTCGTAGTTTTGGTGTGTGTTTGGCGGGGTAGTCATCCGAAAGAGGGCAATAAACTCATAGGTTCAGATGGGACAAGTCCAGAATAAACCAAGGGTCACCGCAGTCCCGTCTCGTGACCGGAAGGGGACTCCCCTTTCAAACAGTAACAACTCTCCTCCTCTACCCTCATCACCATCTTCCATATGCCATCAAGAGCCCTCCATAAAGGTAAGATAAACTTAGGTACTGTATTGTAGTTAGAAAAAAACATTGTATTCAGTATAAAATGTATTTGTATGTTAATATTGTGGAATGTGGAGAACGGATTAACTCAATTTCCTTTATTTCTTATGGGAAAAATCACTTCGACTTACGATCCGTCTCTGGGAACTGATTAGCATCGTAAGTCGAGGCCCCATTGTATAAGAAAATGAACTTTCGCAAACAGAGTGGTAGACGGTTGGAACAAGTTAGGTGAGAAGGTGGTGGAGGCCAAAACCATCATTAATTTCAAAGCATTATATGACAGTGCTCGGAATATGGTTACAGGATGAGCATAGCTCTCATCCTGTAACTACACTTAGGTAATTACAAATAACAATATACAAGACAATAAGTAAACTGAACAGGATGTAATATTTCTGCAGATCATGATCATACCTGGTTTGGCTTTCCTTTTCTTTTGATTAGAATTGCTGGTTCACTAACAAATGCAGACCTCTTCCGGTTAGGAGACAAGTTTTGTGGGGGAATCTGTAAAGTCACTCCAAATGTTGTCTGTTTGCCCATATCATCAGCAAAGATGTTTGCCTCACGTACTAGGGTGTTTGCCTTCATAATATCTTGCCTAAGCTGAGCCAAACTGCGCCTGAACATGTCCTCTCTGCCAGGGTACAAAAGAGAACTTTGCTCTAGCATGTCCTCTCTGAAGTGTAATAAAAAAAATTAATATACAAACCTAGAACTAATAATACTGATAGAGTTGGTTGGAATATGCTAAAAAAAAAATACATGCGCCTAAAAATCTAAAAACTAAATAATGCAATACAGTACAGCATCAAAATATACACAAGGTTTTTAATAGTAATGACAATGTCATGTATCACTACAGACAAGTGTTAAAACATAGGGAAAAACAAGAGTCTATAGACAGATTCTTAGTAAGACAAGCAAGCAGTGAGCCACAACCAGATCCTATTGGTATGCCTGCAAAACGTAGGAGAGAGAGAACCCCATAAATGTCATCAAAGCCTGATGCTATACTGGAAGGGGACTCCCCTTCCAAACACTAACACCTCTCTTCCTCCCTTCCTCCTCACTGTCTTCCATACACCAACAAGAGTCCTCAATATAGGTAAGGTACCTGTATAGTAAAAAAACAGCATTGATTATAATGAAAAGCCATTTTCTGTGTGAGCCCCGGAGGCTCCCTGGAGCTATCGGACTGATATACGCTATATTAGTCTGGGGCATCAGTCAATGGAGTTCAGCCTATCTGGGACGCAGAGCCAGATCCTGCCCCCCATCCCCCTCCTCAGAAAGGCACAGGGAGCAATGGCCTATAGTAACCCCCAGTGTGATTGGGAGCATTCCATGTCTGCCATCGACCCGGGTTAGGCTACCAGAAAGGTAGGCATAACAAAATAGACCCCACTTGGTAAGAAATTGCATCCAAAGACCGAACAGAGGCAGAACTCCCCAAAACCTAAGGAAACAACCAAACATGATATACCGCTGCCATGCTCCCCCCCCCCCCTTGCACAGAATGAGGGGGGATCCCCAGACCTCCCCCCCCACACACACACAGGCTACTCACACCTCAGTTCAGAGGCTGACCATCAAAAACGAAAACCACCAACCAGAGAAAGAGAGAGAGAGAGAGAAAGAGAGAGGGGGGGGGGGGGCCAAGGAGCCTCCAGGGCTCTCCCAAGAAATGGCATTTCATTACATTCAATGCTGGCTTTCTGTGGGGAGCCCCTTCGGCTCCCTGGAGCTACCTAACCAAAAACAAATAAAAAGAGGGACTTACCCGGGAGGCGGCCACCACATGCACATCAACTCAAAGGTGAGACAACTGGCTGCACCCTGCGACCCAAAGTCACACACAACCAACCAGGACCAGGAATACCGAGCCAATATCAGGCAGCCAGGACCCTGTTCGACCTCCAAAACCCCTGCACCCGAATGTCAGCCCAAGATATGTTGCTGAACACAGCAGCCAAAGCAGCAAACTTACAAACGTCACTAGGCACGGTGGTAGACCACAGGCTGGCTGGACATAACCCTGCGGACGACCTGGGAGACCAGAGCCTTGGAACAGAGAATGAGGGGAAACCAGTTCAACCCAAAGCGCGTCCCCAGCCACAGAAGCCGAAGCGCACAGATAACGGCGAAGAGCCACAACTGGCCCTAACACATGATGCACCCCGGGCCTGACCACCCAAGCATCAATGACCCAAGGACCCCTCTGGAAGGCCGCCGTCTCGTTCTTCGCCAGAAAAGAAGGAAATGGTTGCAACCAAACTAACTAACTACCAGGACCAAAACATTAGAAACCCCTGTGCTTAAGGAGAGAATGAAGCTCACCAACCCAACCCCGAGAAGGCAATGCCTATAGAAACAGAGCCATGGAAAAACAAGCATTAACCGAAGGGGCCACTACAAACTGAGGAGAAGAGGGAAAAGAGGGCAACTGGTCCAATGACCAGGACGGCTCAGGCGGTGCATGAGCAGGCCGGAGGTGAAACAAAGCACAAGAAAGCTTACGGAACGTGGCAGAAGTGATATCCACCTTGAACGCAAGCTAGAGCGGCTCCGCCAGTGAAGCACTATAAGAGGTGGCAGTATTGGGCATCAAATAACGGAACTGAAAAAACCAAGATCAAATAACAAAACAACTCGATTGAAAACAGAAAAGAACTAACGAAGAGAGAGAAAATGGTGAAAAGAATGCAATGAAACTTTATACTGTTGCTGAAACTAAGTTTGCAGGTGGGACACCAACAAAGAAGCTACCTGATCACCATACAAGTGGTGATATACTCATGTCAAAAAGACCAGATGCGAAGAGCGGAGGAGTAGAGCAAACCAGCCATGTACTGGACTGGTCCAATCTGCTGAAAGAGGCGAAGCAACAGAAAGCACCCCGGGTTTGGACACCGAGCAAGCAGCACCTGAAACCAAACCTTGGAAACCTCAGTGCACAAAGAAAATGGAGAATCATAATTTTATTTTTTCGATATCGCACCAAGGTATGTCATTTTCAGAGTCCTCTGGCTGAACTAGGAATTCAGATCCCAATCTAAATAAAAGTTACTCTTGTACAGAAAAATCTGCTCTATCCAATGGTGTCATTCAAAACCAAATTGGGAATGATGAACATTGTGATATTTTGAGATATATTGGCAGCAATATTAGCATGGATTGGTAGCCGAATGGCTACCCAAACTACATTTTTTATTACACTCCTGTATTCTGCACCAAAAGTTGCCCTGGTATTTTGCACATTTTCATTTGGGGTCTAGGGCTACTTTATTACAAAATTTCATTAGATTTAGAAAGGGTCGAGTGGGAGGCCTTTGGTGAATTCACATGGAATGACCCAAAAGGCAGGAAACCCACCTGAGGGACGGGGTCGTTTCGACCATGCACAAGCACACCCACTCCAAAATGACCTGGCGAAGTGCAGGGACCTGCCCCACCAGCCCCGAATTCCTAGGAGGAGGAGGAGCCGCCCAATGCCATCACAGAGCTAACCTACCCCCTCCCCTCACCACCACCACCTTGTCAACGGAACAAACTGCGAAAGGGCTGATGCCCCTTAGGAGAAGCCAACCACCAAACAGAGCAATCATTGTGACGACCAGACGACACCGGCTGCGAAGGCAACGTCGGCTCAGAAGCTAGCACCAATGGCCCACCTCTACCAGCAAAACCTCAAGCCCTGGCACGACCCTTCTGAGAAAGCCAAGAATGGCCGCCCCGGAGAACCAACCAGTACGACACAAGACGACAACTAGACGAAGTCGCCTGCAGAAACTGTGGCAAAGTTTGGCCTCCGCAAACAGCAACAAACAAAAAACCAGCATTGAATGTAATGAAACGCCATTTTCTGGGTGATCCCCAGAGGCTCCCTGGAGCTTGTCGGGCTAATGTATATTAGACCAGGACATTTGCTAAGGAGTTCAGACCTACCAGTCTGCCAGCCAGGAAGACTCTGGAACCTCCAAATGCACACAATATGGGGTAGAAGAACTGAACAAGAAATAAGGATGGATCCATAACGGAGGCGGAATCCGGGTCTCGCAGGAGGTATTCAGCAAGAGCCTCCCGAACCTCCCGCGCGGAGATATGAGAGGCAGCTAACCTCTGGAAGAATAGGGCCAATAAACCCAAGGGAACCCGGAACTGAACCCGGGAAGGAGCCGAACTGAAATCATACTCATACTGGAAAATGGGGTAATAAAACCCTCCCTCTACAACAATAAACCTTGCAAAGAGGTCACTAACACCCAAGCCTGGTCAAAGGGGGCCCAAGGCCCCCAGGTTAATTCCTCCCCAGTCCCAGGATCCCCCAAATTGGGTCCCAAGGCAGAGCAGTCCTCCATACCCTCTACCCCTGAAGAAAAGGCAGAGTCCACGAGAAAGGCTGAAAAGAAGGGGGCCTGCTGGTGGGACCCAGAAGCCTCAGTAGGAAGAAGTGGCTCAAATGCCCCAATCCCCCAACCCGAATGGGGCAGCCCCCAAAGCTGCCCGAGTCTCATTACCAACTAAACCCTGCTCAGACTCCGAAACCCTCAGACGTTTAGGAGCCAGAAGCAGGGAAGGGGGGGGGGGGGGAAGGTGCAGGATGAAAAACAGGGAAGGACTAGGGAGCGCAGACTGAACCAAAGTCGAAGCGACTATCACCCACAGGGTTGAGTCCCTATAACCAAAGCAGGGCAATCGCAGGGCTTCCGGACAAGAAACCAACCTAGTGCGTTGCAGCAACTTAAACCTAGCATGCAATACAGATGCTGCCTGTACCCTAACAGTAATGTCATCAGAATAGAACTGGAGGACAAGCAGAGAACACTGCTCGCAGGACTCCGGGTCAAAAATGTCGTTGACCCAATATGCAGCATGACAGAGGCAAATGAGGTGACTGTCACTCTGAGACAAGAGCATACAGCAACCTTCAAACCTGCACAAGACAGGCTGGAACTTGGAAGATGCACCCAATGGTCCACTGAGCCCCGACAGGGTTTTCCAGGGCCCGAAGGCTGACTGCTACGGGAAGCCCGGGCAAGGTGTTGCTAACCGATTTAGACCCAAAGCTAACAAGGGGGAGATCAAAACACCTAAAATCCCTGCAACATATAATACAATCACGGGGGTCTAGCAGAGGGCCACCAAAAATTATAAGTGGAACGATAGCCACATCAGGCAGTCCCCCCACCAGACAAGAAGAAAAAAACAAAGAATAAACCCCAGAAAAGTACATCTCCAGAGGAAACAGGAACCAGCTGCCGCATAGGTAGGCAGGCAGCAGAACACCTTAATGCCCCAACCAGCACAATACCACTCCCTACCAAAATCCAAACAAGGGCCACAAAACCCCAGCTGGCCCCAAGGGCAGGGTAAATGCCGAGCAGCAAGAACCCCCATGAAAATGGCTATCATAAACGTACCAGGGAAGGGAACCCTAATACGCAAGGGCAGTACTCACAGGGCACCTAGGGAAGGAAACCCCTAAGCGCATGCAGCCCAGGCACTAATGAGGAACACCTGGCCACCACACAAACAACACAGCAAAAGGATGCCACAAAGGCAAAACACTGCCTTGGAAATCGAAGCCAGAGAAGATGTCCGCCCCAGACCACATTACCTAACGAACTGGTGTGCTGGGTAGCCAGCACAGGGAGGTCCGGGGCTCCCCCTCTGCCTCACAGGAAGGGGAGGACTGCGAGGATGAGTGCCACGGCAGTGGAGTGTGACATTTGCTTGTTTGCTTGTTTCCTTGGGATTGGAGGGAGTTCTACCTCTCTTTTCAGTTTTTAGTTGTTATTTTCTTACCATGTGGAGTTTGTTTTGTTATGCCTACCTTTCTGGGTGCCTAACTCTGGTCGATGGCACATAAGGAAAACCCCCAACCACAGGAGAGGGTGGGGTTTCCAGGGCCATTGCTCCCCTCTCTCTGACGGGGCGGCCAGGTTCTGGCTCGTGGTCCCTGGTAGGTCGAACTCTTTGCACTAATGCCCCGGTCTAATATATAATACATTAGCCCAATAGCTCCAGGGAGCCTCCAGGGCTCCACACAGAAAAAACTATGAACCTGCTTAGATGCCAAAGCTGCAAATGCCTATACAGGAATAATCTACTGGTTTCCTCTCCCTAAAGGAGCCACTAGAGATAGTGGCCCTCAGGTAAAAGTTCTTGTATATATGTATTGGGATATTTTTTTTAATACTGTATCTTAATCATTATAATCATTTTAATTTGTTCTTGTTGTAGGGCTTCTTTGCTTCTGATATCTTTGATTTATGTCACAGGTATTTCAAATATTATGTAAGGAACCAAGTGAAATAAAGCTGCAAAAGCAGATTCAAGGATATCATTTTACACCACCCAGTTCATGTAAGTTTAAAAGTTAAATAATTTTTTTAATTAAAATATCATAGCAACTGTGTTGTACAGTACTATACATCATTACAAGAACATGACAATAAACATACCTTTCCTGGGCCCATTTCTCTATTCGAAGTTGTGATGTTGGAGTAGAAGGAGTCATTTTTGTACCCCTTAATGGATCGAAGGGCATATATGGTGCATAAGGAGTTGTAGGAGATAAAATATTTCTAAGTTGTTGAAATTGTTTCTCATATTCTTGTCGTTGTTTTTCTAATGCCACTGAAAGTGAAATATTTGAGATAAAGTACATTGGATATACAGTAAACTTTGCTGGAACATAAGCAATTGGATTTTAAAGCATTTTTTTAGGCATGTATATGAAAAGTGTAAATAACTTCTTAACCCTTGGGTTCCTCTTGCAATTATAGCCTGCAACATGCCCAGATGCATGAAATAAAAAAAAATTGTCTTATAAAAGTGTTCATTTGTGTTCCCTGATCATGGTCAAATAGTAAAAAACCAGCGTTGAACGCAATGAAACGTCATTTTCTGGGCGAGTCCCGGAGGCTCCCCGAAGCTATCCCGGCTTAATGGATTGTATAACTTTCTGGCATCAGTCAAAGTGCTAGGAGTTCTTGCCTACCAGGGACCACGAGCCAGAACCTGGCCCCCTTAGAGAGGTACGAGGAGCAATGGCCTATAGAAACACCCTTGAGGTTGGGAGCATTTTATGTCTGCCATCGACCGGGATAGGCACCCCAAAACAAACCCCTATTCTGGTAAAAATACCACCCGTCCACCGGAAGGCGTGGTTCGTACACCAGGCAGATACATATCGTACACACAACGTACAGACAACGTAAACACACATCGTACAAACACCAGGAAGGCGTGTGTAACGAAGACGAGAACGCCGAAAACGGAAATAGAGACGACACGAAAACAAAACAAGGCGAAAACGATGCAAAAGAACACAGATGACAGAAGGTAACCAACGAGGCCGACAAAAGACCAGAGGGAAACCTCATCGAAAATCAACAGACGTTCCAATAATATTGGAAGGTACAAAGAGACTCGCGAACCAACGAGAACCACGACAAGCACCCCTGAGCAAGGGACACGCAGGGACAACGATACGAAGCGGTGTAGGCATTATATGTACAAGGCATGTACATACAATGCCTACATTGTATGTTGGCATTGAGGCACATAGGAATGTGCCTCAATGCCAACAGTGACTGCTCAGACAGGCACAAGAGGAGTGTTGTCAACGCTTACGTCGACCGTGCTCTCAGCCACAGCTCAGGATGGAAGCAAGTCGATGAAGAACTATGTAGAGCAAGGCAGATCCTAGTCAACAACAGCTTCTCCAATGGTTTCATTGAAGACATCATAAAAAGGAAGGTGAAACGCCATGCAACCTCTGAAGAGTCAACTAACACAACACCTGTACCCTCTATTAGACTATTTTACAGGAATTTCTTTTCCACAGCTCATAAAACGGAGGAAAGGGTCCTGAAAGATATTGTTAATAGGAACGTTATCCCTACAGACAAAAATCAGAATATACAATTGACAATTTACTATAAAACCAAAAAAACGGCCAATCTACTTATGAAAAACTCTCCAGACACAAAGCAGAACGCTTTAAAAGAGACTAACGTCGTCTATGCCTTCAAATGCATTGGAGACTCACCCCACTTGGAGACTAAGCCCCAAAGAACTCAGTATATAGGCAAGACGACAACATCTCTTTCCAGGCGATTAACAATGCATAAGCAACAGGGCTCCATCAAGGAACATATAATCTCTTCCCACAACCAGGCCATCACCAGAGAAGTCTTGACAAAACACAGAAATCATCAATAGATACAGCGATAGCAGGCGGCTTGACATCTGCGAGGCACTACACATCAAGAAGTCAACACCAGCAATCAACAGCCAATTAATGCACAACTATATTCTACCCACTTCAAGACTCCGCACCAATATAGAAGCATCAAGAAATATGGGCCAATAGGCCCTTTGCAGTTACTTCCATTCTTCCCTTTAATTTACCCAATTTATACCCATTGTTTCGTGTTCTGTCTTGTGTTGAAAGTTTTGTTCACCTCATCCAAAACTGTTGTAACATATCACCTCACCCAAATGCAGGCATATAAAATGAAAGCTGTTTAAATTATATACACATACATACATATATATTAAATTTATTTTATCCATTTAAATAAAATAAATAAATATCTATCCATTTAAACTTAAATTAACCATTTAAAGGTCTATGATTAAAGCCTTCCAAGCTTTTACTCTCTTAGCACAACTCTGGGGTCAAGTGGTTACTATTTGTATAAGTATACATCACATGTAAATATTAACATTTTAAATGAGAAAAATTTGAATACACTATATAAAATTATAATGTTATTAGTAATAATGGTTAATATCATACTTTGTTTATCCTCTTCATGTTGACGTTCAAGGTTTTGTATAGCTGCTTGGATGGGATCGTTACTAAGCTCCTTTAGCATAAGTTCTTCTCGTGCAAAGTTATAATCAATAGGCTGAGCTGGTGTCTGGGGTTCAGAATTATTACCACCTGAAATAACAATAATATTTGAAAAAGTAATGATATATTGTAAACAGTATTTCTAAAAGGGTAGCTATACCCTACTTAGCTACCCTAAGGGTAGCTAAGTAGCTATACAATGCTACAGTATATAATCTGGTACTAGTCAAGTCTTCAAGTAACACCATTCTCTGACTTGCCTCGTTTCCCATAGTCAGAGACATGGGAAGCCTGTTATACTTATTGAGGTCCCTCCCACCCTTTACCAACAACTATGGATAAACTTTCCCAGAATGTACCCCACACCAGATGCCCAAATCCTGGGTACCTATATACTGTACTGCTAAGTGAACAGAGGCATCAGATGATAGGAAACATGGCCAACTGTTTCTGTCACCTTGTGGATCAAACCAAGGCTACTAGGCTGTGAGCATGGATGCCAGCTGATATCTGGGACCAGATTCCCTTAAAGGTTCCCGTAAAGAAGATAAGAGGAGAATGGGATTAGAATCTGGTCAACTTAAAGAGGCAAAAAACCAGCGTTGAATGTAATGAAACGCCATTTTCTGGGTGAGCCCCGGAGGCTCCCTGGAGCTATTTTACTGGTATATGCTATATTAGTCTGGGACTTCAGTCACATGGAGTTCTGCCTACAGGGAACCATATGCTAGAACCTGGCTCGAGCAATGGCCTATGAAAACTCCACTCTTGAGAGTATATTCATGTATGCCATTGATCAGGGTAAGGCACCCAGAAAGGTAGCATCTCAAAACAAACCCCAACTAGTAGAAATTGTAATTGTAATTTTCTACAATTGCAATTGTAGAAAAGCAGTAGAAAAACTAGTAGAAAATTGCCCAGTATAGCTCCGGGAAGCCGAGGGGGCTCTCCACAGAAATTGTGGTAATCCCTAAATAGGTTATCTTGATATGATTTCGGGGCTTAGTGTCACCACGGCCCAGTCCTCGACCAGGCCTCCTCCCCCAGGAAGCAGCCCGTAACAGCTGACTAACTCCCAGGTACCTATTTACTGCTAGGTAACAAGAGCATCAGGGTGAAAGAAACTCTGCTCATTGTTTCTCGCCGGCGCCCAGGATCGAACCCGGGACCACAAGATCACAAGTCCAGCGTTCTGTCCACTCAGCCACCGGCTCCTAAATAAATAGGCAGAGATAAATCAAACTTACCAGAGCTCGTTTTTGGGCAGTTTACACGAAAGAAATAATTAAAGCCCCACAATATTCTGTCTCCGTGTCGCAACTGCACTTTCTCTGTCACCTGGCAAAAAAGATTTGGTAAGTGAGCTTCTGATATTGTATTATACTGTATATTTGATCTTGAAATAAGCTATATGATCCAATATATGTTCATATGCATTTTCAGTCCTACTAGTCATTAAATTCATTGAGATTAATTTTCATATATTGCATCATCATTAGAATAACTGTATGAGAATGGCTAAGCAAGTTTTTATAAATTAAATAACAATTCTGTACCTGGGAACCATTTACACATGTTCGGGCATTTGAATATGGTTCAATGAAGAGATCAGAGTTCTCTATTAATAGAACACTATGGTGAGTTTCAATTCCCACACCTGAAAGCTGAATATCATTTGGTTCACTTCCAGCATCTGGTCGGCCAACTAAAGTGCGTTCCTGGGACAAAGAGAAAGACATCTTTAATTCGGATGTTCAATAAACTGTCTTTAAAGGAATACTATTTAATATTGCATATTATATGTATATTTATATAATAATTTGTATGTTTAATGTATAGAGATGTAAACACCTCAACCAACATAACTCTTACAAGCAGGAACTACTTCCAAAGCCCTTTGTTCAATTGGCCTTTACTTCAATACACTTTTACTCCACTGGCTTCTGCTTTCAAGAGTGGAATACTGTCATGGGGAAAGAAGTGTGGCAGAGCCTTGTAGAGCTCCATCAGTGACACACTGTCACTGCTCTCTCTTTAGTACCCTTATTACCGGCACTGTACTCCTTTTCCCTCGTGATGAAATCGGCGCTTAAACTGTGTGTGCACCAGCCCAAAACACAGTGACCGTGCAGTACTCTGAGAACTCACTAGGCTAACCTCTGCCCTCAGAGGGCGGGAAGTAGAGCGGCAGGTATCTAGGAGTGGCAGATGTCTCGGTCACTTGGTTATCCTGCTACGTCTCTGATTATCAGGGTTGTCACCTGCGCCTTGTGAATGCCAAATCAACAAAAGGGGAGGGCAGATTACTTGGCTAAGAAACAATGTTATCTCCAGTCGTCTGTAGCTCTCTTGTGTCACCAGCTCACTGAAGTCTCGTCACCACATCCTCAGCAGTTCTCTGGCATCACACATATCCTTGTTCTTCCTCTTCCTTCCTTGGATAATGCAGACGTGGTGCCGATCCTTTTGATGGACTAGAGGAACGCATCCTGGCGTCAACACTGGATCTTCCCTGATTCTTGTCTCTACACGAGATGTACCCTTTCCTGGTAGCTTTATGTCAATGCACAGTGCACTCATTTACTACCATGGATGAAGATATTATGATGGCCAACTTCACTAGTTGGGTCAGTTTCAATACAGAGCACTGTTACAGTCTGTTCACTGTATTCACTTTCTTGATAAGCTAGCCAAAATATTAATTTCTGCTTCACTCGCTCACTCCACTGGTTACTATAGGGTTGCCTAATATCAATATACGAATGTCAACAGCCTCTTCATTGGCAAAGTTAAATGAAACCCTCTTTCTAGGGTCGCAGTTAAAATTTCACTTACCTCTTCACAGGCGAAAATCAAAGGAGCACTTGTTTACCGTGACCTTGGTCGTGTCTCCACCAGCCTTCTCAACGGCTACTCCTTGTGGCTTAACACCGGGTCATAACTATTTCTGACACTCACTGATCAGGACTGTCAGGAGGTCTCGACAGTCAGTCCCACCTTTGTTGACCCACCTAGGTCCAAATGAGGGTACAGTACTTACAACTCCCGTCAATGAATATGGCATGATATCTAGTTCCTGGCACTCTCAGCTGGTCCATTCCCTGACAATACTCTCTTCAACCTTCTTCAAAACGTTCGCCTTAGCATCTCAAATGTGGTCAGAGTCCTGTTGCTTATCTTCTGGGCACAACTCCTGCTTGATACCTGCTTGACGGGGTTCTGGGAGTTCTACTCCCCAAGCCCAGCCCGAGGCCAGGCTTAACTGGTGAGAACTTGGTCCAACAGGCTGTTGCTTGGAGTGGCCTGCAGGCCCACATACCCACCACAGCCTGGTTGGTCTGGTACTTCATTAAGAAAATGATCTAATTGGAGATAAGCCATAAGAGCCTCCCACACCTCCCTCGGCGGGATGCGGGAGGTCGAAAACCTCTGGAAGGAGGGAATCGAGAAACCCAAGGGATCCCAGAACTGAACCCGAGGGAAGAGTTGAACTCATATCAAACTCATACAGGGAGGGGAGGAAAGGAAAACCCCTCCCCCTGTAACAACAAGCCCTGTGGCAAGGGTACCAACACCCAAGTGGGTTCAAAAGGGGCCCAAGCCCCCAAAGTCAACTCCTCCCCAGCCCCGGGAACCTCCAACGGCAGGGGCCCGGGGCCGAGCAGCCCTACAAACCCCCTGTCTTTGGAGAAAAGGCCAGAGTCCACTGGTAAAGCAAGGATAAAGGGGGCCCGCTGGTGCGACCCAACACCCCGGCATGAGTAACAGACTTGAATGCCTCCACCACCGAACCAGAAGAGGCAGTCCCCAAAGCCATCCAAGTCTCACCACCAAGAAAACCCTGCCCCAACTCCAAAACCCACAGACGTTTCGAAGCCAGGAGCAAAGGGGAGGGGGGGGGGGAAAGCAGCAGGATTAACCAAAACGGGGCAGCTGCAGGGCATCCAGAAAGGCAACCAACCTAGCGCATTGCAGCAACCTAAACCGTGCATGCAACACTGAAGCTGCCTGTACCCGAATATCAACATCAGTGGACTGGGTGAATTGGAGTACAAGGAAAGAACACCACTCACAGGATTCCGGATCAAAGGTGTCATTGTCCCAACAAGCAGCATGGCGGAGGTAAAGATGGCGAGTGTCACCCTGAGACAAGGGGGAAGAGAGCAACCTTCAAATTCGCATGAAACGAGGTGGGACTCTGAGGTCTCTTCCATCGGACCAATGAGCCCCAATGGGGGTTCCCAGGGCCCTTAGGCTGACTGCTAAGGGAAACTCGGGTAAGGTACTGCTAACCGGTTATCCCAGAGCTATCAAGCAAACAAACTAAAAACTGAACCCCTGCAATGTGTGCAAGCACAGGGACCTAGGGTAGGGCCACCAAAACTATACAAGTGGTTCCACAGCCATACCAAGCAAACCCCCACCAAGCAAAACAAAACAAAACAAAAAAGAAAAAACAGCAAAAGCACACTGTCTTCAGAGGGGGGGGAGGACAGAACTGGTTGCTATGCGTATATCAGACAGCTGCATAGAGCCCAAACCACCACATTTGCCGGCGGAGAAACACCACAGAAAGGCTAAGCACAGCCCCCAGACAGAACCCCCAGGGAAACGGTCATAACAGACCAAAAATCAAGGGACAAGGTGTGGGAGCAAGCATAACACCCAGGGACACTGAGCCCAAACCCAAGGGCCCAGACCCAAAACAGACAAAAAGGGAAACCCGGTGTAAAATCAACACCCAAACGTTCCCAGAGGAACAGGAAACGGGCAGAAAACACCAGAAAAGCAAAGACACAAAAACCAGGAGAATAAAACCCCTGAAAAAAGGTGAAAACTCACCCAAGAAGCTCGCTTGCACACCCAGGCGCATGTAAACAAACCGCAACGCCACCCTGGTTGTCATGCCGGGAAACCAGCAGACGAAAATGGCTGCCAGAACAGAGGGCTGTGACCAACGCTAAAGACTACGAAAACATGCCAGCAAAAGTGGGAAGCAAGCAGACTGGATGGGTGAGAAACTCCTCCCAATAGCAGAAAACCCAGGCAGGGGCAAACCGCCCCAGAACTGCTAGCAGGCATCCCCCACACTCCCGGGAACCAGAAACAGAGGCCCCGGGGCAGAGTCGTCCTCCAAGCCCTCCGCCCTTAAAGAAAAGTTAGAGTCAATGGGAAAGGCAACAAGAAAGGGCCGCTGGTAAGACCCCAGAAGCCTTGGCAGGAGGAACAGGCTCAAAAACCTCCGTCCCCCAACCCGAACGGGGCAGCCCCCGAAAACCGCCCGAGTCTTGGCCCCAACTAAACCCCGCCCCGACCCCGAAACCCGCAGATGGTCCGGAGCCGGGAACAGGAAGAGAGAGGGGCGAACAGCACCTAACCAAAACAGGGCGGCCTCGGGGCATCCGAGTGGGAAACCAACCTAGCATGTTGCAGCAACCTAACCTAGCTTGCAACACGGATGCTGCCTGTACTCTGAACAGTAATAACATCAGGAGAGTACTGGAGAACCAGCAGAGAATCTCTCTCACAAGACTCCGGGTCAAGGTGTCAGTGACCAACAGGCAACATGACAGGTAAAAGTGGCGACTGTCACCCGGAGACAAGGGCACAGCAACCAACGATACAGTACAAGACAGGTTGGAACCCGGAAGACACATTCAATGGTCCCCGAGCCCAGACAGGGGTTTCCAGGGCCCGTAGGCTGACTGCTACGGTAAGCCCAGGCAAGGTGTTGCTAACCGGTTAAAAAACCCAAAAATAACAAGAGGGTAGAGGATAGCACTGAAAACCCCTGCAACGTGTACAATCACAGGGGCCTAGCAGAGGGCCGCCAAATACTACCAGTGGAACTATAGCCACACTAGGCAGACCTCCTACCAGGCATGAAAATAAAAACAAAAGAAAAACCCCGCAAAAGTACACCGTCTCCAGAGGCAACAGGAACCGGTCGTCGCTTAGGTGGCAGGCTGAGCAACACCTTGACGCTCTAACCAGCACAATACCAGTCCCTACCCAGGGCCAAACAAGGGCCCCAAGCCCCAGCTGGCCCCAAGGGCGAGGCAAATGCCGAGCAGCAAGAACCTCTATGGGAATGGTTCCCGAACACCCCAGGGAAGATAACCCTATTACGCAGAGGCAGTACTCACAGGGCGCTTAGGGAAGTCAGCCACTAAGCGCATGCAGCCCCGGCACTGATGAGGTACTCCTGGCCACCGCACAACACAACACACGGCAGTGAATGCCACTCGAGGCAAACACCACCTAGGAAACCGAGGCCAGAGAAGCGTCTATCCCGTTTGACATTAGCTTACGAACTGAAGCTTGGCAGCCAGCGCGGTAGGTCCGGGGCTCCGACCTTCCCCCTCTCGGGGCGGGGAGGGCTGCGCGGACGATCGGCACAGCAGTGAAGTGTGATGTTTGCTTGTTTGCTTGTTTCCTTTTGATTGTAGGGAGTTTCTACCTCTCTGTTCAGTTTTTTGTTTTAGTTTTTTACCATGTGGGGTTTGTTTTATTTTGCCTACCTTTCTGGGTGCCTAACCCCGGTCGATGGCAGATAAGGAAAACCCCAACCACAAGGGGGTTTTCCAGTGCTCCCTGAAACCTCTCTGAAGGGGCCCGGTTCTGGCGCTGGTCCCTGGTAGGTCTGAACTCCTTAGCTAATGTCTCGATCTAATATAACATACATTAGCCCGATAAGCTTCAGGGAGCCATAGGGGCTCCCACAGAAAAGGGGCGTTGACAGAGCCTTCGCCAGACAAGGTCTACTCTGCTCAAGCTGTCAGGCGGCAGTTGCCACAAATATATTACCTAATTATTTCAATGTCTGATTTTTTCTTAGTTTTTTGCAGTAATATTATTCAATAGAGTGAATTGTGATATATTTATATAATAAAATGTGTGAGCCATTGCTGTACTCAAAATTATGGTGTGCATATTAGTGATTCAATTATTATATTCATAAAACAATAAACAAATAGTTTTGCTGTTATTACACTATATACACAGGTTATATATAAGTATCTGCATGTTTTGTTCACCATAACGAACCACTAAGTTGGTCTTTTAGTCAAAATGCAACGAGGAGTGACCGCCACACACCAGCCTGACACTCGCTGCCACTCCCTCCCTCAACAACACCTCACTCGCCCTCATTCTCCTCCCACAATACTGTTTTTGCATTTATTCACTATACACAGACGTTATATATAAGTACTTACATGTTTTGTTCACCATAACTGTACATCGAAGCTTGTATGGTGAATAAAGGCACAAAGACGTAGCTACTCACACAGTCAGCTGGTGGCGGCCGCCCTCAAGGCCAGATGCACTAATATTTCTCCTCCAACAATATTGTTTGTGGTGTTATTATGCTATATACACACATTATATATAAGTATCTACCTGTTTTATTCACCATACCTGTACAAATAAGCTGGTATGGTGCCCAAAGACCATAGTGGCCACCAGTAAACAACATGACAAGTCGTGCAGACGACACACCTCCCTCACCAAAATGGCGGCTCCCAACTTACTCCTCTTGCTGTTATTACACTCTATACACACGTTATATATAAGTATCTACATTTGTGTTCACCATAGCGAACCACTAAGCTGGTATGGTGAGTGCAGTCAATAAAAGTTGGCCACACACAGTGAGAAGACGATGCCACCACCCTCCCTCCCACAGCATTACTCCTCCCTCCGTGGAGCACAGTGCTAAATATCACCACAATTCTGCTATTATCTGAATCCTGGTCAGTTTTATCACAGTTAGGGGTCTTCTGTAATACTATCATTGCTAAATAATAGCAGTATCATATATATTATGGCATTTGTAGGCGATGCTGTGGTCACAAGCTGAACAGCGGTGCTGTGAGCTCGTGCTGCGTGCGCCAGCCTTGGTGGCTTGCTCAATACTGAAACTCTTACACCCAAGAATATTGGCCTGGATTTTTTTTCTAGGTGGCATCTGGCAACTATCGATTGTGGCTGCACTATAGCTGCCCCCTATCCCAGGTGGGGTAATTACCTAAGTGTGTAATTACCTAAGTGTAGTTACAGGATGAGAGCTACGCTCGTGGTGTCCCGTCTCCCCAGCACTCTTTGTCATATAATGAGTGTTGGGTCACTGCTTCACTTCTACTGTTGAAGTTACAACTTCAACAGTATAATTCATATGTCATCACTCCCTTCATCTCTCTGAGGGGGCCAGGTTCTGGCTCATGGTCCCCGGTAAACATAGAAGAACTCTGCGACTGTTGGCACCCCAAGTAGTATGGCACTTAATCAGTACACTAGCTTCAGGGAGCCTCCAGGGCTCACCCAGAAACTGGAGTTTCATAATGTTCAACACTGGGGGTTTTCTGTGGAGAGCCCCTTCGGCTAGCCCCCTAATATATATATACACATCAGACCGCACAGACAGCGGCTGTGGTGACGTCATGCTTGTTTGTTTTCGATTGGGGAGTTCTGCTTGCTAATTCGGCTTTTGGTTTGAAATTTTTAACCAGCTGTAGTTTGTTTTGGAATTCCTACCTTTCTGGGTGCCTGACCAATGGCAGACATAGACTGCTTCCAATTACACAGGGGTGGCTATAGGCCATTGCTCCCTGTGCCTCTCTGAGGGGACCAGGTTGCCACACTGGTTCCCGGTAGGCCTAGAACTCCATCGATTTACTGTTGCCATGGTCTAATATATACACATCAGCCCAGTATAGCTCCGGGAAGCCTCCGGGTCTCACCCAGAAAATGGCGTTTCATTACATTCAATGATGGGTTTTTTCTTGTACATGAGGAGGGGTTTTCAGCTATTAACAAGTGTATGGCCCCAGGTGCTAATCACTTGCAAGGGCCTGGTGCAATTAATAGGTGTGGAACTATCTAAAGCATCTAGCAACTGGACCCATCAGAGGGAGACATCTCATTACATTTAACACTGGATTTTTATGGCAAACAGGTTTGCTGTTCATTAATAATTATTAAGCATAATAAGAATATCTTTTTGAATATTTGCCATTGTATACTTGTACAATGCTCCATGACATTGTAGAATCATTAAATCAATATGTAATTAAAGCAAGATACAACAAAATATCATAACGTGAGATAAAACATCAATAAATATATACCTTTAAGTAATAAACAAGCATCTCATTGAGCGATGGATCAGCATTGAGGTTCACAAGGTAATATTTGTTTTTCTCCACACTAATGCCTGATGCCTGTACACTTATTCCCATCTTCTCCAGGGCTTGCTGTCTCTCCTGCTGTACACGCTCTGAAATAACAAGTATAATTTAAATGATAACACGAAATCCAAGTGTGAGTCAAAGGGAATTCACATGTACAATGGAGATTGTTATCAAAGAAGGCATATTCTTTACATCAACATTAGCAGTTTTCACAAAGAACATATTTAATTTATAAAAGTAATAACAATGGGTGGAGAGGAATGCCATCATTCAATTCAAGCATCATTGAATTCAACTACTAGTACTATTAACTGGAAATACCATAGTACAAAGGTACCACTAACTAGAAATAAGATAGAACAAAGGTAAATGACCTTGTTTACTTGGTCTTGTGTCCGTGCGTAATTACCCAAGTGCAATTACAATTACCTAAGTGTAGTTGCAGGATGAGAGCTACACACGTGGTGTCCAGTTTTCCCAGTATTCGTTGTCATACAATGCTTTAAAACTACTGGTTGCAAAAGAAAACTTTCTAATGTTTTTTTTTGCACCTTTGTTTCCGCAACTTGAATCTAAGACCTCTTGTTCTTGAGGTATCCGGGGATTCATGAATTACTCTTTGTCAATTTGGTCTATTCCTGATATTTTTTAAGTGGTGATCATATCAATGCCTTTTTCTTCTTCTATCTTCTAGTTTTGGCATATTTAACGCCTCTAGCCTCTCCGTATAACTTTTGTTTTTCAGTTCCGGAAACCATTTTGTAGCATGCCTATTCACCTTTTCCAGTTTAATGATGGGCTTCTTGAGATATGGGCACCATACAACTGCTGCATATTCCAATTTTGGTCTCAGAAAAGACATGAACAGTTTCTTTAGTACTTCCCTATCCATGCAATTTAAAACGATTCTGAAGTTGGAACATGCAGCATATGCTCTTGCACAATATAAATTATGTGGTTCTCAATGTATTGGGTTCCTCTGGATTGTACTTGGATAGGGTTCTGGGAGTTCTTCTACCCCCCAAACCCGGCCCAAGTCCAGGCTCGACTTATGAGAGCTTTGTCCAACAGGTTGTTGCTTGGAGCGGCCCACAGGTCCACATATCCACTACAGCCTGGTTGGTACGGCACTTCTTGAAAAACTATCTAGTTTTCTCTTGAAGATGTCCACGTGTGTTCTGGTAATATTTCTTATACGTACTCCCTGAGAGGAAGTTGAACAACCATGGACCTCTGATGTTTATTCAGTGTTCTCTAATTGTGCCTATAGCACCTCTGCTCTTCACTGCTTCTATTCTGCATTTCCTTCAATTTATTGTTCACTCCAGTATGTTGCTATTTTAATGTGTAGATTTGGGACCTGGCCCTCCAGTATTTTCCATGTGAATATTATTGGATATCTCTCTCTTCTCCTTTCTAGCGAGTACATTTGAAGAGCTTTGAGATGATCCCAATAATTTAGGTGCTTTATCGTGTTTATTTATGCCATATATGTTCTCTGTATTCCCTCTATTTCAGCAATCTCTAGTGCTCTGAAGGGGAAAGAAAGTATCAAACAGTACTCAAGACAGGACAGCACAAGTGATTTTAATAGTACAACCATTGTGATAGGATCCCTGGATTTGAAGGTTCTGATAATGCATCCAATCATTTTTCTGGCTCATTTATATTTGCAGTGGTTTTTGCTTTTAATTTCACACATGTGACTAAACATTTTGGGTTTTTCTTTATTTTCTTTATTTTATTTTATTGTTTTCTGTTCTAGTGACAGTCTACTATTCAGAACCACCTCTAGATCTCTTGACTTTTTGTGGGGAGCCCCGTCAGCTCCCTGAAACTATAATCACTGATTAAGTGCCTTACTACCAAACGTCATCAGTTGCGGAGTTCTTTTTTGCCTACCAGAGACCACGAGCCAAAACCTTGCCCCCTCAGAGAAGTGCAGAGAGTGATGGCCTATGATCACTTTACATTTAAAGGATATCATCTTTGCCATCACCAGGGAAGGCACCCAGAAAGATAGGCGAATCAAAACAAACTAGTGCCTGGGTTAAAAACGTCACGAAAGCCTCCAAAATGCCAAAAAAAAAAACAATAATTAAAGAAACCACCATAACTTAGTGAAACTAGCCCCCCTACTAGTTAACCGGGTGGTCATGTTGCTCTTTGGTGTTCTCTTGCATTTGCAGCAGTGTTTAGATGGAAGTGTTTGTGAGCTAGGAGTTTTACTCTACCAGAGTTGCATGTGCTCAGGGTTTACTTTCCTGTGCACTCTATGACTACTGCTCTTGCGTGGTCAGGATTCTCTTCCCTGGGAAATTCGGGGAATGCTCCCTTTAGAGAGGCCTCCTTTCTTGGGGTGGTTCTCACCCTTAAGGTAAGCCAGGGGTCTTGGGTTTTCCATCTTGCCTGGGCTTTGGAGGTGTTTTTGACTGGTGGGGTGCATTGCAGCTGCTTTTGGTCGAGGTGGATCTTCTGTGGTGCCAGCAGCCGGTTCGTATGCGTTTCCCAAAGCATCTTCTTTGGCTGGTCGGCACTGTGCTCACTCTGATTGGGGCGGTTGGGAAGGGGGAGAGGAGGCTGGCTCTCTATGCCTGTGCTTGGTCCCATGTTTTGTGGGAGTTTTGGGTCATTTCGTTTGACCTATGGTGGCGTTGGGCAGTCCCTCCCCTTTTGGGGGGCTTGGGTCCGATGGGGTTGGCCTTTTCTCTTCCCTCTGTCATGAAGTCTTTGATTGAGTTCATTTGGGCGTGATTGGCACAACCTTCTTCTGTGGGTTTCCCACCTTTTTTCCGGTGCCAAAGCGGGACTGTGCACTTCTCCGGTGCGTTGTTTTTTTTTCCCAGTCTATCCCGGTTGCTTCCTTGCCCCACTTCTGGTTGTTTACTTTTTCTTGTCTGGCTCATCCTTGAGCAGGGCACTTGGATGAGTTCCCTGGACCTCCCAGATGCCTCTTGGCATGTCCTGATCCATCCGAGGTTTGGGAATTGTTTAGGTTTCATGGTGGGCCAACAAGTTACTGCTTTCCGGTTCTCCTATTTTGGTTGCATCTTTCACGACACTTTTTTTACGCACCTGGGTCGTGGTGGCTCGTCTTTCTTTGTTCGGTCTGATGGTGTTGACCTACCTCGACAAATGGCAGGTTTGGGCTCCCACCCAGTCTGTTTATCTGCTAGCCAGGGATTTGGTTCTTTTCCAGCTTGCCAGATTCGGGTTCCTGGTGTTTTCGAGATGGTCCCAGTTAGGCCATCCATTCATCCTTGGATCGGACCTGGTTAGGTCTGCCTTTAGATTCTCGGTAGGTATTGCTTCCCTGCCTCCTGTGGCCTTGCCCTCGCTGCAGTCCCACCATCTGTTGCTGTTGAAGGGGACCTAGGTTACTCAGCGGATGCTGAAGCAGTTGTACAGGAGTCTAACCTTCACCCTTATGGTTTTCCTTTGAGCAGGGTTTGGCTTCGGAGGCTGTTCTGGTTTCTTTGGGGGCAGCCCCTTTCGCCCCTCTCACATTTACTGGGTTTGGACCAAGGGTCCCTTCTCCAGTTGCTGCATCCCAGACTTCCTCTTCAGGTTTTTTAAGGATCAGTGCCATGGCACCTTTTCCCATGGCTCAATATGTTCATGGATGCCTCAGCTGTAGACTGGGGTTTTGTGGCCAGTGCTCACCAGTCACACCAGGGGGTCATTGGCGTCCTCTTTATCGGGTTCACAGTACGATGCGAGAGTCTGCGGTAGTGTGCTGATGCTGCAGAGAGTTCGGATTCCTCCGGGCTGGGTGATCCGACTCCATTCGGACTGTTCATCCGTGGTTCATTGCCTCAATGAGGGAAAAGGGGGGGGGGGGTTGTCTCTTCGGTTTGTGGCTATGAGGGCTGGTCTCTTCACTAGATCTCCATCTCCCGCACTCACTGATAGGTAAGCATAGTTATACAGATTACTACCAGGGGCACAATTATACAGCTCCACTATTATGGCTACAGTTATACAGCTCACTACTATGGGTCTAACTATGCAGCTTACTGCCATGGGTATACTGTAGTTATTTAGCTTACTAACATGGGTTCTGTTGTACAGCTCACTACCTGGATATACTGTAGTTGAGTTTGCAATGTCTTTTACAGCTTAAACATGCACACTACCTCGTTATCTTAACAACAGGCCATCCTCTACTATGAGGATAGCTATTATTATTATTATTATTATTATTATTATTATTATTATTATTTTCATGTCAGCTACTATAATATGCCATTTAACTTGCAATAATAATGTTTTTGATTTGTTTATTTATGATTAATCAATAATAACTAGTGCTTGTCCCACCTGTTTTCTTGAGTTTGTTCTCCCATGTCTCTGAGAGGTTTGTGATGAGCTTTTCACTTTCGTGTAACTTCTCATTTAGACTCTCCTCCTCTTGCAAAGATGCTGGCCCATCTCTCGTCATTTGTCGTAATGACTGGACAATGAAGGAAGGACATGGTTCACTTTTAAATTAGAAACACTAATACATTACCACATACATCTTGCTGAATAATAAATATGATAAAATATGGTTACTACCATGTACAGCTCACCTATTGCTAAATAACAATGAATATTATCATTCCTATTCCATACATACATTTAGTCTATTTAATCCACATATAATAATACATAATACATAAATACAGTAATAATAATAATAATAATATAGGATAAAAAACCCATACTTGTGTATTTATGAAATTTATGTAAATCGTATCTATGAGAGTTATGTAAATACAGTACTGTACTCGAATCTTACATCTCAATGTCTATTCTCAATGGAATAGACGAGATGTAAGTCTCGTCCTAACCACATACTCAGACCTTGACAAAGCACTCAGGAGAGTGCAAAAGACTTGGAGTAACTTTACATAAATCTCACAAATACACAAGTATGGGTTTTTATCCTGTGTTTTTATGTCTGTGAATAGACATTGCCATTACTTAATAATAATAATAATAATAATAATAATAATAATAATAATAATAATAAATAATAAATAATAATAATAATACCTTTTAAAACTAACTATTTGAATATTTAATTACAAGAAGGTACAGTGCAACCTCAATTTGGCAAACTACATGGAATGAGACCTGATTTGTTTAAGTGATGTATTTGATGCAAACAATGATCCTTTCAAGTGAAAGGTGGTGTACATATTTATTTCTAAAATTCTAGTATAAGGGATATATTACACTGTTGCACAAAATGATATATAAATAATGCATTTAAAATGCTGCATGCTGAAATGTAAGATAGAGGAAGAAAAGAAAATAACAAAAGTTAGAGAAAACTATTCATTACTCACTTTCGAGTAATGTACTGACAAATTCTCAAGCCCTATTGGCAAATTTTATTGAATGAAATGAAATTTCAACCTGTCATATGCTGGATATCTACAAGCAGAGCTGAACAGTCTATTACATCCCTTTTTCCATCTTCTCTCTGCTCCAAGCTGCTTATCACTTTAACTTATAATTACTTTGCCTTGCCTCTCATGGCAGATTGGCAACTAATCCTATTTAGATAGTTGAAGGCTCTTTGCACAGCTTTGGGTATGAACTTTTTAAGCCTGGTGTAATATTACCTGTATGGGTCAGGTAGTAGATTTGTTGATTTCACATTTGCGGCTTTACCAGAGTAGGGATTTTTTTGGGGACGCCTACCTTTCTGGGTGCCTAACCCGGTCGATAGCAGACATAGAATGCTTCCAACCACACGGGGGTTTCTATAGGCCATTGCTCCCCTTGCCTCTCTGAGGGGGCCAGGTTCTGGCTCAGGGTCCCCGGTAGGCCCATAAGAACTCCGTACACATGACTGATGCCAAAGTCTGACATTAACATATCGGCCTGGTAAGCTCCGGGGAGCCGTAGGGGCTCCCCCCAGAAATACCAGTCAAATTCATTAATCTTTTAATTGACAAATTATGAGACCCAAGGGGTTCACCCACAAAATGGCATTTCATTACATTCAACGCTGGTTTTCTGAGGGGAGTCCCTACGGCTCCCTGGAGCTTCATACCCTAAGAGAAGGAAAATAAAGGGCTGACCTGGGAGAGAGTCCCCACAAACTCCGCAACGCGAAGTCGAAACAACAGGCTGCAACCTGCGATCCAAAGCAGCCCAAGAACACCCAAGAGCAGACACGCTCACAAAATAACAGTCAACCAGGAACCTGTATGATCTCCAAATCCCCATGCCCAAAGTGAGCTCAAGACATGTTACCAAACACGGCAGCAAAAGCTGCAAATGTCCGAATGGCACGGGCACGAGGATAGACCGCAGGCTGTCTAGATTTAATAACCCTGCGGCGACCTGGGAGAGACTAGCCCGGAAACAGGGAACGAGGGAAATCAGATCAACCCAAAGCGCATCCCCAGCACACAGGTAACGGTGAAGCACCGCAACCGGACAACTCATGATGCACACCCGGCCGAACCAACCAAGCATCAAAAACTTAAGAACCCCCTCCGGAAAGCAGCAGTCATGGCCTTCGCCAGAAAAGGCAGAGAAGGCTGCAAACGTACAAACCTACCACAAGTACCAAAAAAGTAGAAACCCCCGTGCCGGAGAAGAGCCGGAAGCTCCCCGACCCGACCCCCAGAGGCCAATGCCAACAATTAGTACCTTTGATAAACAATCTTGAATCGAAGCGGTTACCACAAACTAAGGAGAGGAAAGATAAGAGAGCACCCAAACCAAGGACCAGGACGGCTCAAGCGGTGCATGAGCAGGCCGGAGGTGAAACAAGGCACAAGAAGCGTATGGAACGGGCGGATGTGACATCCACCCCGAACGCCAGCTGGAGTGGCCCCGCCAGCGCCGCACAATAAGAGGCGACAGTAAGAAGCCTCAACTAACAGTCCTAAGAAACCAAGAAAGGACAAGACAACCCAATACGAAAAAGAAGAACCTATGAAGAGCAAGAAAATGCTGAAGAGAATTGCCAGGAAACTTCACATTGTCGCCGAGACGAAGCTCGCAGGTGGGACACCATCAACAAAGCCACCTGTGGGTGGCTTTGTTGTATGGTGTATCTTTTGTATGGTGCTTTGACATGGGGTGTATCACCATAGAGATGGTGATACACCCACGTCAAAAGACCAGATGCGAAGAGCCTAGAAGAAAGCCGAATCAGCCACATATTGGACTGGTCTGACCCGCCCAAAGAGGCGGAGCCGTGGGAAATGCCCCGGGTTCGGACACCGATCAAGCAGCGTCTGAAGACAAAACAGGGCCGGCCACCAAGGGTCACGAGGACTACTCTCCTTGGGAAAGACTCCAACTGAGCCAGAACCCAAAGCAACAGTTGGACCGGAGAAGAGGTACAGGTAACTCCACCTCTACTATCTTGAGGTTATCTTGAGATGATTTCAGGGCTTTAGTGTCCCCGCGGCCCGGTCCTCGACCAGGCCTCCACCCCCAGGAAGCAGCCCGTGACAGCTGACTAACACCCAGGTACCTATTTTACTGCTAGGTAACAGGGGCATAGGGTGAAAGAAACTCTGCCCATTGTTTCTCGCCGGCGCCTGGGATTGAACCCAGGACCACAGGATCACAAGTCCAGCGTGCTGTCCGCTCGGCCGATTAGTCCTGCTGAAAGGCATCCACTGCGAATGCCACGCATTTCGCACATCTTTAGAGCGTGATTATCAGCAGTGGTGCAGTAACACAATAATAATTATATTTTTATATGTAAAGGACATAAATCCTTTAAGTACATATAATAATAATATAATCAAAGACAGAGCATATCTGAAGAAATTGATTTTTTTCACTATCCAAGGATAGCTTATCTGACTTTAATAGAAAGTGCTCAGTGATGCCCCCCCTTAAAGTAGAACCCAAGGCACATTCCATACTTGCCATACCCCTAGATATGCCACTAGGGCATATCATAAGTGGGGTGAACCACACCAGCAGGGAAAGGAAGAGGAGATGCAGACTGAATCCAGGTGGAGACTGCTAACACCCCCAATTCCAGATCCCTAAACACCATATGGGCCAATTCAGGGGCTTCTAGCCAATCACATACAGTAAATGCTTCATATGGACAAACCTTGCTCATAAAGCGGCAGCTGCCTGGAAAGACTTCAACTGGGAGCCAGAATCTGTCAAGGCAGAGACTCAGTGTGAGCACACCTCACCTCACAGGACTCAAGGACAAAACCATCGCCAACCAAACAAGCAGCATGGCGCAGGCAAAAAGAATAATCATCATCAGGTTGTAGAGATGATGAACTTCCATTCAAACTCTCAAAATGTAAGACCAGGCTCACTGCGCTGTCCCTAAGGACCACAACAGAGACAGGAGGCGATTACCAGGGCCTGAAGCAAAACTATGTGGGTATCCAATTAAGGCACTGGGGCCCACTTGCCAAATGAGTGGCCATCAACTATATCCTAACCACCTGGCTACAGGAGGCACACACAGCATGTTGTGTAAACAAACACACCACTCCGGTGAGCCAGTCTCACAGAGACAAACCTCAAACACACCAGAGAAGGCAACTCTGGCTGTGCAAGGACAGCATTAGTGGGCACACAGTAAAGAAAACCTTGAGTACATGCAACCCAAAACACACACAAAGTGCCAAATGCACACAAGAAGCCAGAAATCAAAACACACACACCTGAAGCTACATTAAAATTGTAAACAATACAACAAAGCAAATGGCCCCCCAACCCGTCCTCAGTCCAGGCTCGTTAGAGTAGCGGCCATTTCTCCCATACGCATCCCATCAATTTTAACATACCGTGGGTTCAAAATTGGTTTATTCTGATACTGTAGATAAGTTAAAATTATTATATATTAAATTTCTATGTAAAGTTAGGGACATTTGTTAGGTATTTAGGTTCTGCTGGCGATTATTTGTATTTGAATTACTGTACGTGGGTGAAGCATTTGCAATGTTGTGGTTCACACAGAGGTCGTCGGGGAAGCACTCTTTGAGAAATGTTCAACCGTCATCAGTTGTGAATCGTGTGTAAACTGTTTACATTCATAAACAGGGGGTTTGGTGGCTGGATTAACAAGCATTTGGCATTTGTATACGAGGAAGATTTGGGCCCCAACAGGCCTTACCTTGAAACTTTGGGGCTCAGCCACAAGATAGTATGACTGGAAGCACTACAAGTTGGTGTGGTGACAGTAACATCAGGAACAGAATTGACTTGGAGAGCCAGCTGGGAGCTGGGTACAGACCACATGGTGGTGGTAATCGGTACTAACCTGTTTCAATCTCGTTTGAGTGAATTTCTTGTTCTGTGTGACTCATTTGTAGTAGCTGTTTGGCTGTTTATTGCAGCTTCATGTCTGTGAAACTTCCAGTTGTCTGTAAAGCTGTGCTGATTTTATGGAGGCTTTCTCTGGAAAGGTGGCTGATTATTACCTGCTCTCTGTGTCTGTGAAGCAGGCCAGGGGTCTGGCTCAGGTCTTCCCTGTAGGCCTAATATAACTAGCTGTGGCTGATATGATTTTTAGTATAAAGCAATCTCAAAGTTAGCTTCAGAGAGCCACACGGGGCTCCCTCCAGAAAATTTGCTCTACACATAAAATAAAATAAAATAATTTACATAAAACTGTTAGTTAAAATACAGTAAATAATAATCTCCATACCAGCAGTTGTGTCCTTAAAGTCTCAACTTCTTCGCGCAATTCTCGTATAATTTTGGCATTGGGATCTTCATTGACGACAGCATGGTTAACAATTCTTTTTGCTCGGTCAGCATATCTGAGAGTTGACAAAGTCTCTTCAAAGTTATCAGCTGCAGGAGACACTGTGGCAACCATGACAGTGCGACTGTTACCTCCAAGGTTATCCTGAAAATCACAATGACCAAAAATATCATGTTCTACCTGAATATTAAATGTTTAATTTCTATTGTGTCCAATTAATCCTCTTACTGAAACATCTCTGTTTTGGCCTTGTTTTTATCTTTGATCAAAAACCAGCACTGAATGTAATGAAATGCCTCTTTCTGATGGGTCTTTCAGTGGCTCCCTGTTGCTACATCCTGGATAGTTCCACCAATTTGATCACACCAGGCCCCTTGCAAGTTTGTAAAAGCCCATTGGAGACTTTAGGCCAAAACCTGGTCCAATCACAAAAGTGCAAGGAGCAAAGGATTCAAGTTCACTCTAACTGAAGAAAAAACCAGCGTTGAATGTAATGAAATGCCATTTTCTGGGTGAGACCCGGAGGCTCCCTGGAGCTATATTAGGCTGATGTGTATATATTAGGCCGTGGCAACTGTCAATCGATGGAGTTCTAGGCTTACCGGGAACCAGCATGGGAACCTGGCCCCCTTAGAGAGGAACAGGGAGCAATGGCCTATAGACACCCCTGTGTAATTGGAAGCAGTCTATGTCTGCCATCTACCAGGTCAGGCACCCAGAAAGGTAGGAATTCCAAAACAAACTACAGCTGGTTACAAATCGGAAACTGAAAGTCGAACTAGCAAGTAGAACTCCCCAATCGAAAACAAGCAAACAAGCATGATGTCACCACAGCCAACGTGCTGCTGTCTGCGCAACTTCCCTCCTCCCTGGGAGGGAGAAGGTGGGGTCCCAGACCTCCCGTGCCGGCTACCCAACCCCAGTTCAGAGGATGAATACTGTATCAAAAGCATGAAAAATATGCCAACCAGAGGGAGGGGGAATGCCGGGAAGCCTCTGGGTCTCATCCAGATAAAGGTGTTTCATTACATTCAACGCTGGTTTTCTGTGGAGAGCCTCTTTGGCTCCCTGGAGCTACCTAACCAAAGATAAAAGAAAAGAGGGACTTACCTGGGAGGTAGCTGCAACTCACTCTTCAACACGAAGTTGAGACAACTGGCTGCAACCTGCGACCCAAGAGAACACACGCCTGGGGGAGGGCCAGGAACATGAACAAGGTACCGTGCGGCCAGGACCCTGTTCGACCTTCAAAAGCCCCAGGTCCAAATGTAAGCCCAGGACATATTACCAAAATCAGCAGCCAAAGCCGTAAACTTACGAATGTCGTGGGCACTGGGATAGACCGCAGACTGGCTGGACCGAATAATCCTGTGGACTTGGAAGACCCAGGACTTGGACTTGCCCAGGAACAGAGAAGAAAGGAAACTGGGTCAACCCAAAGCATGTCCCCTGCCACGGAGGCCATGGTGCACATTTGGGGGCCGGCCGGCCGAGCGGACAGCATGCTGGACATGTGATCCTGTGGTCCCGGGTTCGATCCCAGGCGCCGGCGAGAAACATTGGGCAGAGTTTCTTTCACCCTATGCCCCTGTTACCTAGCAGTAAATAGATACCTGGGAGTTAGTCAGTCAGCCATCACGGGCTGCTTCCTGGGGTGTGTGTGTGATGTGGAAAAAAAAAATAGTAGTACCCGTAGTAGTTAGAAACAGTTGATAGGCAGGTCGAAAGAGCAGAGCTCAATTAGGTGAATACAATAAGGTGAAAACAAGTAATGGCAAAGAGACGCAACCGGGTACAAAACATGATGCACCCCCGGCCAAACCAACCAAGCATCAACAACCCAAGGACTCCTCTGGAAAGCAGCAGTCTCCTTTGTCTCCAGAAAAGAAGGAAACGGCTGCAAATGAACAAACCGACCACCAGGACTGAAAGAGCAGAAATCTCTGCACCGGAGAAGAGCATGAAGCTCCCCGACTCGACCCCCAGAGGCCAATGCCAACAAGAAAAAGAGCCTTAGAAAAGCAGTCCTGAACCGAAGGGGTCACCACAAACCAAGGAGATGAGAATTTGATCACTACGTACAAAATAGAAACCGGAATCGATAAAATTGATAGGGCAGAATTCCTGAGACCTGGAACTTCAAGAAAAAAAGGTCATAGATTAAAACTAACTAAACAAAGATGCCGAAGAAATATAAGAAAATTCACTTTCGCAAACAGAGTGGTAGACGGTTGGAACAAGTTAGGTGAGAAGGTGGTGGAGGCCAAAACCGTCGGTAATTTCAAAGCATTATATGACAGAGTGCTGGGAAGACGGGACACCATGAGCATAGCTCTCATCCTGTAACTACATGTAGGTAATTACACTTAGGTTATTACAGCCACATGTAAACAAAATGCAGCGCCGCCCTCGTGGCGAACTGGGGAGACGCTCACAGGAAAATGGCCGCCCCAAAAGAAAGCAGCCAAAAGGCAACGCACCAGGTGTAAATGCACCAAAACACACCCGCAAATGTGGGAAAACACCCGCAGCTGGGAAGGAGAGGACTAACACCTCACCCAGAAGGCACAGCAGCCCAACACTACAAGCTGGCTCCCCCAAAGCCCCAAGAAACCCCAAATAGGGGCCCAGGGCCAGAGCCGTCCTCCATGCCCTCTGTGCAAGGGGGAGGGGGGGGGGTTGTGTAAAATCCTGGTTTGTGCCTCGGAGAGGCTACGGGATCCAGTAACTTCGGTAGAACTTCGGTTTCATTCCTTTTAATCCTGTCGTAGCTCAGTCAATTAAGGCAGTGTCTGGGATGCTCCAGGATGCAGGTTCGAATCCTCGTCACGGCCCTTGTGGATTTGTTCATTTGATGCATCACGTTAGTGTGATCTCTGTGTGTAATGGCACTTCTAAACTTAAATCTAAATTATACAATATATAAAAGTGATTAAATGTTATACTATTACTGTACTGTGGCCATCTTTAAAAGGTAAATAAATGTATTGAAATTTTGCGAAACTAATTTATAAATATACAGTACAACTATTTATAAAGTTTTGAATTTTAATTACTATTGATTCATGTAACAAAACTTAACATGTAACAGCTTATTAACATGACTAACCTTGAGAAGCCAAGTGAGAACAGAATCTCTGTATGGAACAAAGTTATCACATTTGCCCCTCCCTTTACCAACGGCTTGATCTGCCAACTTGGAAATTACTAAGCCCAAGGTAGTCAATGACCTGAAATTATTTTAAATGATGCAGTATAATTATTGTATATTTACACATATGCAAATAATTTACATTATGTACATGCATGCAAATGATCTTATGTAATTTATACGATAGAGGTAGTTATTAGATGAAGTTTTTGGCTTAACTCTTTTGCTTCAATAGCTGAATTCAGTTATTCCAAAAACAAATTGACATTCACTGCCAAATCAACCTTTATTCAAGTATAAGAAAGTGTTCTAAATATAAGTTATGTTTGACCAAGTTCTTTGGCTTTCAAAATGGGAGAGCTAGACCCAATACATTTCTGCACTCTGCTGAGGACAGAATCAAATGTCACTCCAAGTGGTAGCACACAAAATTGGCAAGAATACCTCCCACAAGCCCTAACATCCGCTACTTCTACAAATTGTTTGGCATAATTATGGTATTGTATGTTGTTTTGTACACTGTACCATGATGTGTAAAAGTTATATACTGTACATATAATTAATTAACCACTGCAATGCACTGAGTTTATTGTGACATTCCCCTGTGTGCATTAATCAAATGTTCGCAAAAAACTTTTTGATCTTTGTAAAATGATAAATTCCCTTCCCTGAACACGTACATGTAAAAAAAAAAAAAAAAAAAAAAAAAGCGTGGAATGTAATAAAATGCCATTTTCTGGGCGACTCCCAGGGGCTTTCCGGAGCTGTAAAGGCTGATATGGATAGGTATAACTTTCAGACATCAGTCAATGTGCATGGAGTTCTGGCCTACCAGGGACCACGGCCAGAATCTGCCCCCCCCCCCCTCAGAGAGGCACAAGGAGCAATGGCCTATAGAAACCTTCGTCTGGTTGGGAGCATTCTATGTCTGCCATTGACCGGGTCTGGCACCCAGAAAGGTATGCCTGCCAGAAAGGTATGCACCCCAAAGAAACCCCTATTCTGGTGAAAAATTGCTACTGAAAGCCGAACGAGTTGGCAAAACTCCCCAAATGGAAATTAGCAAACGAGCATGAAGTCATCACGCCGTTGTCTACACAATCCCCCTGCCCTCCCTGGGTGGGGGAAGGGGGTTGCCCCAGACTTTTGTGCCGGCGATCCACCCACCAGTTCTTAGGCTGGATGCCCGAAACCCAGCTCCTCCACATCTTCCTCGGGCCAGTCCAAAGACAGCTCCAGTAGAGAAAAGAAAGGCAAGACCAAAGCCAAATGCCCACGAGCGCACAAATCCTCGATCACCAGGGACGCTGAAATGGAGGCAACCTGCGCATGAAGCTGCACCTGGTCGACATCACGAGGAAAAACAGGAGCGAACAAGCACGCATTGAGGTGCTCAAACTCGCCCCCTAGGTAAATCTGAACAACCGTAGTCAACTCCAGCCATTCAAGCGCGCAGGTTCGACAATACAATTGCCACACCCCCTACAAAAAGAAAGGGCAGTCCACCAACCAGGAAGACTCTGGCACCACATAACTCACCCAGTAAGGAAATGAGGGGACCAAACTTGAAAGAAGAAGGACCCATTACAAGGCGTAATTCGGACCTCACAAGAGGTAAGTCGCAAGAGCCTCCCATACCACCTTCGGTGTGATGTGGGAAGCCGAAAATCTCTGGAAGGAGGGGAACCGAAGAACCCAAGGGAACCCGAAATCGAACCCGGGGAGGAGTTGCACTCGTATTAAAATCGCTCAGGGAGGGGAGGATAGGAAAACCCCTCCCCCTGTCACAACAACCTCCACCCCGAGAGTACCAACAACCAAACGGGGCCTGCCCTGCCAGCCCTGTACCAACAACCAAACGGGGTCAAATGGGGCCTAATCCTCCAAGTCAACTCCTCCCCAGGCCTGGGAACCTCCACATCAGGGCCCAGGGGCCAAGCAGTCCTCCAAACCCTCTGCCTCTGGAGAAAAAGCAAAGTTCACAGGAAAAACCGGGATGAAGGGGGCCCTGCTGGCATGACCCAAAAGCTCCGACAGGAGGTACAGGCTCGATTGCCTTCGCCACCGATCCGGAAGGGGCAATCCCCGAAGCTGCCCGAGACTCACCAGGCAAACCCTGCCCTAACTCCAAAACCTTCAGACATTTGGAAACTGGAAGCAGGATGAACCACAGCAGGAGAAGGACTAGGGGGTGCAAATGAAGCCAAAGTCGAGGCGACTAACACTTCCCAAGTCCGGGTCCCTATAACCAAAGCGGGGCAGCTGCGGGGCATCCAGAAAAGCAAGCAACCTTGTGCGTTGTGCGTTGAAGCAACCTAAACCGCACATGCAACGCCGAAGCTGCATGCACCCGAATATCAATCTCAGTGGACTGGGTGAATTGGAGTACAAGCTATGAACACTACTCGTAAGTCCGAGTCAAAGGTGCCACTGACCCAACAGGCAGCATGGCAGAGGCAAAGACTGAGTGTCACCCTGAGTCAAAGGGACAGAGCAACCTTCAAACTCACTCAATGTGAGGTGGGACTCGGAGGTCTCCTCCATTGAACCCCAGTGGGGGTTCCCAGGGGCCCTTAAGCTGACTGCTAAGGGAAGCCCAGACGAGGTACCGCTAACCGGTTATCCCAGAGCTACCAAGCAAACAAACTAAAAGCTGAACCCCTGCGATGTGTGCAAGCACAGGGACCTAGGTGGAGGGCCACCAAAATCATGTAAGTGGTCCTACCCCCACACCAGGCAAACAAAAAACAAAAACAAAAAACAAAAACAAAAGAAAAACCCCACAGAAGCACAATGTCTCCAGGTAAACAGAACCCCTTCGCTATGCATATATCAGACAGCAGAACAGTACCTCGTGCCCCAGCCAATGACGAAACTATATCCTACCCAAGGTTAAACAGGAGTAAGAACCACCCCAGCTGAACCCCCAAGGGCGGGCAATCACCGAGCAGCAACAGAACCATGCGGAAGTAGTTCTAGAACGGGTCAGGGAAGATAACCCTAGGCCGCAGGGGCAGTACTTACAGGGCACCTAGGGAAGGTGGCCCTAGGTACATGCAGCCCCAGTACTCTTGTGTTACTTCTGGCTCACACACCACCAATACTGAACAACAACACCGCTCTGCAGCACTGCTCAAAGGATAGAGCCAGAGTTGGTCGACTGCCACTGACAACAGCCTCTTGAACTGAGGAGAATAACCAACGTGGAGGTCTGGGACCCACCATCCCCATCCCGGGGAAAGGGTCGGGGGGCCCCAGTAGGCCTAGAACTCCATTGATTAACTGTTGTCACGGTCTATCATAAGCACATAAGCCCGTTATATCTCCAGGGAGCCGAAGGGGCTTGCCACAGAAATACTGGTAATATAGAAGTTATTGCATCTTCAGTAATGTCTGACAGAAGAGACGGCCTGTACAATAGTTTTCCCCACGAACCCATAGTTCAACAACTAGCCACTTTGTGTTGGTGGTATCACTAGTATGCCGATCAGCTATTATAAATGGTGAGTTTGCAGGGTGACTCACAGGATGTCACTCATGGTGTAACTCTGAGTGACTTGCTGTAGCTTTTTTAACTCTCAGTGGTAAAGGTTTATATTTCACATTCAGCGGACAAGTCGACCCCTGGTTTTGGAGTGATATTTTTAGGCTTCAAATGTTGACTTATACATTGGCATATGTGGTAGTTGACTTAGTTCTGGGATGAATTTTGTCATTCTGCATTGAACTCTTCTAATGACTGGTATATAAAGTTTAGCTTTTGTGGTTGTTAATGTAATGCTCTACTTCTTACATAAAAGATCTTCACAGCATTTAAAGGTAATCCTCCATCTCCATACATACTCATTACACTCCAGAGACCCTTTTTAGTTATTTATGTAGAAATCAGGTAAATCATTACAGTATGTTTTTAAAATATCCACAATTATAGGATTTACAACTCACTTATTTATATTGGAACCCTCTTTTAATCTTTCTCCAACTGCTCCAGTCTTGACAGCTCTCTCTGATCCAGCAAGATCAACCAGAGACATTTTGGACACCTGAAAGCAAAGGAATTTTTTTAAAAGATCAATTGCATTCAAAATTCCAATTTCTATTTAACTTTTAAATTAAAGTTCATTTTTCTTAAAATTTAGCAGTTAACTCAATACAGAGCAAACTATCTAATTTTATAAGTATGATAAATTATTTGCATAAATTTCTATGCGATTTGAACTTGTGAATGTAAAATACTAATTTGTTTTAATTTAGTCACATGAAACATATACAGAACAGTATATGGTAGCTTTCTTTACACTAGAACTACTGTAGTTCAACTGGTCACAAGGATAGTAAATTTTCTTCATCACTGAAAAAATCAAGACCTTACAAGTAAAGCATGACAATACACGCCAGTCATTGAGAACTGCTCAAAGCAGCTGTGATCAAATAAAAGCCAACCAAACTCTACGTGTAATCAAACAAACCTTTCAATCCATCAATAACTTTATTCATAATCAGTTGTACATTTATAATGTACTAGACTATGTTTAAACAATTTCAAGTACAGTACATTATTTTCTTGTAAAAGAAAACTACTAGTAATAAGCATAATACCGATTATAGTTTTACACTACAGTACGTATAACAAAAATAGCAATATCCATTATGAATAAAATCAGCATTGAACGTAATGAAATGCCAGTTTTTGGGATAAACCCAGGAGGCTCCCCGGAGCTAACCGGACTGATATGAATGTATTAAACCCTGGCATCAGTCAATGTGCATAGAGTTCTAGGCCTACCGAGGACCACGAGCCAGAACCTGGCCCCCTCAGAGAGGCACGAGGAGTAATGGCCTATAGAAACCCCCATGTGGTTGGGAGCATTCTACGTCTACCATCGACCAGGCTCAGGCACCCAGAAAGGTAAGCGCCCAAAAAACAAATTCCCTACCCTGGTTAAAATATTGCTACTGAAAGTCGAACTAGTGGACAAAACTCCCCAAAAGAAAACAAGCAAACGAGCATGATGTCACCAAGTCACTGTACCGCTGTCTGTGCAACCCCCACCCTCCCAAGGAGGGGGAAGGAAGAGCCCCAAACCCCCACTCCAGCTATCCACCCTGCAGTTCTGAGGCTAGATGTCAAAAACCACAAAAAAAATGCTGACCTGGTCAGCATTTTTTTTCCCCTGCTGGAGCTGGTTGTGCTGCTCCTGCGGGTTGCGGGGTCGCTGTTTTTCGCTTCGCGTCTTGCGATTCGGTTCGTGGTGCTCATTTTCCTCGTTGGCCTCTGCCTGGGCCCTGGCTCTTCAGTTTTCGTCACCCCTTTGCCCTTGCTGTTTGCGGAGTCTGCAGTTCGGCAAGCGGATTCTTCTTCTTGTCATCTGTTTTTGGCCTTGTTGGTCCTTCAGGGACTCCTTGTTTCTCCCGGACAGGGCATGTCTGCTCACCCTGGTTGGTTCTTTCTCGGCTCAGCGGGTTTGGGTTCCTGGTTTCCTGGCAGCCGTTCCTTCTGGTTCCTTCCCAGTCTTGGTTGGGGCACTGCTTTACTCTGTGTCTAAACCTGAGGGTCATCCCGCGGCTCTGCCTCTTTTTTGCAAATCAGTCCAGCCCAATACGAAGCTGGTTTGTTCTTCCCCTCGAGTCTTCACATTTGGGGTTTTTGTCTCTAGTTTCTCGTCACTTGTATGGGCACTGGTGGCTTTGTTGTTGGTCTCCCACCTGCGTGCTTTGTCTCAGCGGCAGCATGTAGTTTCCTGGCGGTCCTTCCAGGTTTTCCTATCACTGCGTAGATGTACTTCGGTCTCTGTTCAGGTTGTCTTGTCCTTCCTTTTAGGGTTATTCCAGGACTGTCATCTTGTGCCGAATACTGTCACCTTGAATCAGGCGGTGCTAGTGGGGCCGCTCCGGCTTGCATTCGGTGTTGCTATTCCTTCTGCTCCGTTCCACTAGCTATCTCGTGCGTTGTTTCACCTCCGGCCTGCTCATGCCTTCCGGTGCCATCCTGGTCGTTGGCCCGGGAGATCTATATTCTTTCTTCTCCTCAGTTTGTTGTGGCCCCTTCGGTTCAGGTTTGTTTCTTCAGGTCTCTTTTTCCTGTAGACGTTGGCCTCTGGGGTTGGGTATGGGAGTTTCTGGCTCTCCTCAGGAGCATGAGTTTTTTTTTGCTCGTTTGGTCCCAGTGGTGAGTTTGCTCATTTGCTGCAGTCTCCTTTTCTGGTGATGTCTGAGTCTGCTGTTTTCCAGAGGGGTCATTGGATTGATGCTTGGTTGGTCAGGCCGTGAGTGCATCATGTGGTGTGTGTTCGGTTGCAGCTCTTCGCTATACTCTGCACGTCTTGGCCTCTGTGGCAGTGGGCACGCTTTGGTTTGCCCGGTTCCCTTCCTTCCTTCCTGTTCCGAGGTTTGGGTCTTCTGGGTCGTCTGCAGGGTCCTTTGGTTTGGCTTGTCTTTTTTTGTGTTAGGGCGTGTGGCATCCATCTCCTGGGTCCTTCCCTCATCTTTGGCGATACAGCTCTGGGGAGCCGACGGGGCACCCCCCAGAAAACCAGCATTGAATGTAATGAAACGCCATTTTCTGGGCGAGACCTGGAGGCTCCTTGGCATCCCTCCCTCCCTCCCTCCCTACCTCTGGTCGGCAGTGTTTTTTGCGTATCTTGACATCCACCCTAAGAACTGTCGGTTGGATAGCCAGCATGGGGGGTCTGGGGCTCCCCCTTCCCCGCTCCTGGAGAGGGGAGAGTTGCACAGACAGTGGCACGGCGATGTGATGTCGTCATGCTAGTTTGCTAATTTTTGTTTGGGGAGTTCTGTCCACTTGTTCAGCTTACGGTAGCAATAATTTCACCAGGAATAGGGGTTTGTTTTGGGACGCCTACCTTTCTGTGTGTCAGACCTGGTCGATGTCAGACATAGAATGCTCCCAACCACATGGGGGTTTCTATAGGCCATTGCTCCTCGCGCCTCTCTGAGGGGGTCAGGTTCTGGCTTGTGGTCCCTGGTAGGCAAGAACACTATGCACTTTAACTGATGCCAGAAAATTATACATATCCATTCAGCCTGGATAGCTCCGGGTCTCATCCAGAAAATGGTGTTTCGTTACATTCAATGCTGGTTTTTTTAAAGTTATACATAAGAGACAACCTGTAAGCATGAAAAAATTAAATAAATAAAGTGAGAAACAATGAAAATAAGTCAAAGTTATTCCTATGCAGCACCTCAACTCATTTTACCTAAAAATATGCAACTTCTCCAGGTCTCTACAGCTAAACCACAAGAGCTAGGGACTTTATTTGGATTTTTGTACTTCCTGAAGGTTAATTAACAATGTCATAAGAAAAATAATTTTTCCAGAACAATTTTTTTCTTGAGCATACTGCGGAATTTCAGCTAATTAACAGGTAGCTGCTTAAGGGTTAATATCTGCTTGTAGTTTTTCAATGCCTTCAACAGAAGTAATTTTCATGCTGATTTTTGTATCATCTGCAAAGGATGATATGGAGCTGTAACTTGTATTTTTGTCTATACTGTATCTGATATGAGAATAAGGAAAAGCAGTCGTGCAAGGACTGTACCATGAGGTACACAGCTTTTAACTGTACTTGGACTCAGTTTTATTTGGTTGACTGTTATTCTTTGTGTTCTGTTCGACAAAATTTAATAGCCACCGTCCTACTTTACCTGTTATTCCCACTGACTTCATTTTGTGTGCTATCATTCGATGATCACATTTATCAAATGCCTTTGCAAAGAACGTGTACACCACATCTGCATTTTGTTTTTCTTCTAATGCCTCGTTGAATTTGTCATAGTGGTCAAGTAGCTGTGAGAAGCATGACCTTCCAGCTCTAAATCCACATTAGCCTGGGTTGTGGAGTCTCCATGAAACTGGTGACCCGACTCCTGATCACTCTCTCAAATACTTTCTATTATGTGGCATGTTAGTGGAACTGGTCTGGATCTGGATTCTTATCCAATGCTTTGCTTGCTCCCATGTGTCAAGGAGCTATGTCTGCTAAATGTTCGTAAGTTCCCTGTTTCACTTTTCCCAGTCTATCCTTTTATTATTAAAATTTCATTTACATGTTGACATGAAGCACCAGGCAAAATAACTGATGTATCAGGTTGTGGGATACTTTGTAATGATCAAGTAGATAGGCACGCAGCCACCTGGAGATGTGTAGGTGTAACTAGCAATTGAAATGCTTCATGACTGGGTGGTTTATTCATTTTGGTGTCTAGTTTTCCATGTTATGTTTACTGTGTTGATTCTCTGTACTGTCTCACCTTTTCAGTGTTTTTATCTTGGTTATACTTGTGTAGTATCCTCTGTTCTGTGCCTCTATAGAGGGGGGCCAGATTTCGGTCTCTAGTTCTCAGTAGGCTTATTATGACTTGCAAGAGCCTAGGGTGGATTGAATTCAGTGGAGCTATCCAAGTAGCTAGCAACATGGCGCAACCATAGAAGCCTCCCAGAAAAACTTACTGTAAGTATTTGCATTTTCTTTTCATTACTTTTTGGATGCAAATGTATCATTTCACAGGATTTTTTTTTTTTTTTGCACAGGCAGACACCTTTGAAGATTGCTGCATTTTAGGGGTTAAAACAATAAATTTCCTAAAAGTATAATATTGCATTAAAATATCTATACAGTATACAGTAATTACAAATTTTTTTGTTTAGAAAAAATGTATTTTAAATAAGGGTAAAGAAATTAAGATAACAGATTTAGAAAATAAGTAATATCTTCTTTACTAGAATATAAATCTTCTCACCTTTTCTCCCGAGACTCCAGATGCAACATCACTAACAGTCTGTGTGAGCACAATTGTGAACACTGCGTGTGAACGTGAAGACTCACTGTTCATGTTAGTGGCTGCTACTGTCCTCGCCTTGTTTCCTTCTTCAATCAATTGTTCTATTTCCTATTTAAATTAATTATTATTACAAAAAGTTACAAAAAAAAAATGGGTTTGTGTTGCATGTGTGTACATTTATATCCACTTGTGTGCATGTGTGTAAATGTGTGTATATATATTACAATTTGTGAACATGTATATCCAAACATGTACAGTACATATATGTCTACATGTGTAAGCATTTGCCGAGTAAAAAAACCCAGCGTTGACTGTAATGAAATGCCATTTTCTGGGTGAGCTCCAGGAGCTCCCTGCAGCTATCGGACTAATATGCAATTCATTAGACCGGGGCATTAGTCATAGGAGTTCAGCCTATCGGGGACCAGGAGCCAGAATCTGGCCCCCTCAGAGAGGCACAGGGAACAATGGCCTTGGGAAAAAAAACTGTGGTTGGGGGTTTCCTTTATCTGCCATCGACCGGGAATAGGCACCCAGAAAGGTAGCCGTAACAAAACAAACCCCACACAGTAAGAAAATTGCAACCTAAAAGAGGCAGAACTCCATTCAATCCCAAGGAAATAAGAAAACAAACAAACGTCACATTCCACTGCCATGTAGCTTGTCCACGTAGCCTCTGCACTGGCGAGCCCTAGATTCCTGCACCGGCAACCTAGCCATGCCAGTTCAGAGGTTAAGTATCCAAACAACGCAAAAACTGCTGACTGAAGGGAGGGAGGGTTGCTAGGGAGCCTCCGTGGCTTACCCGGAAAATGGCGTATCATTATATTCAATGCTATTTTTCCCTTCGGCTTCTTCGAGCTACATGACCAAAGATAAAACATGAGGGACTTACCCGCGAGGCAGCCGCCACAAACTCAATGGGCAGTTAAGGTAATTGGCTGTAACCTGCGACCCAAAGCAACACAGAAACATTAACAAAATAACAGGTGGCCAGGACCTGTTCACCCTCCAAATTCCCTGCGCCCAAATATCAGCTCAAGAAATGTTGCCAAATACGGCAGCCAATTAAGCAAACTTCCTAACATGGGCACGAGGATAGATCACAGGCTGGCTAGACATAATAACCCTCCGGACGACCTGAGACCCCCGAGCCCTGGAACAGGGAATGAGGGGAACTGGATCAACCCATAGCGCATCCCCAGCCACCGAAGCCGAAGCGCGCAGATAACGGTGGAGAGCCGCAACCAGACAACACATGATGCAACCCCCCCGGCCTGACCAACCAAGCATCAATGACCCAAGGACCCCTGTAGAAAGCAGCCATCTCGTTCTTTGCCAGAAAAGAAGGAGAAGGCTGCAACCGAACAAACCTACCACCAGGAGCAAAAGAGCAGAAACCCCTGCGCTGGGAGAGAGTATGCAGTCCCTTGACCCAACACTAAGAGGCCAATGCCAACAGAAACAGAGCCTTGGAAAAACAATGTTGAACCAAAGGGACCACCACAAACCAAGGAGAGGAAAGATAGGAGAGCACCTTGTCCAAGGACCAGGACGGCTCAGGCGGCACATGAGAAGCCAGAGGTGAAACAAAACATGAGAAAGCTTACAGAACGAGGCAGAAGAGACATCCACCCCAAACGCAAGCTGAAGCGGTTCTGCCAGCGCATCATATGATGGTCCTGAAAAAGTCAGGACAGAAAGAACAAGATAACTAGATCTGAAATAGAAGACAACCTATAAAGAGAGAGAAAATGGCAGAAAGAACGCCAGGAAACTTCCTACTGTCGCCAAGATGAAGCTCTCAGGTGGAACACCTTAAATGAAGCCACTTGATCACCATACAAATGGTGATAAGTCCTCGTAAAAAAACAAGATGCGAAGACAGAGGAGAAGACCGAACCAGCCAAGTACCGGACTGGTCCACCCTGCTGGAATATGCAGAGCCATATGAAACGTCCTGGGTTCACACACCAAGCAAGGCGCGCCTGGAACCAAGGCTGGACCAGCCACCAAGGGGCCATGAGGACTACTCTCCCTTGGTAGGACTCCATACGAGCCAAAACTTGAAGCAACAGCTGGACCAGGGGGAAGAGGTACAGGTAACCCTACCTCGACCAGTCCTGCCGAAAGGCATCCACCACGACAGCCTTGCAGTCGGGAAAGGTCACATAGATCACGAGATGCCGAGACCACACCAACACAAAGTCGTCCACATTCGGGAGTCCGTACCTCAGGCAGAGCCAACGGAAGGAGTGGCGTCAACCATCTATTCTGCGTTAAGCTTAACAACCGTGTTAAGTGAATAAATTTAAAGTTAGGGTCGTTATGTTTAATGACATCATGGCTGGCTAATCTAGCTAGAAGTTGCTAGGGGAAGATTTATGGCTCTGTAGAACACAAATAATTTATTACCTGATGGAATTGTAGATATTTTCCATGCATAAGGTGGGATTGCAGGGTTGGAGCTGGCCCTTTCGTGGTTTGCCCCTTTGATGGTGTAGGCAGCTTATCCTGTTTGCCAATGCCTGGTCCCATGATTCTGTGGTGGAGTTGGTCGGTACTTCCTCCTCCTGGGGGTTCAAGCCTTCCTCTTTTTGGGGTTCAAGCCTTACTGGGCAGGCTTTCTCGCCTCTCCTCTGTCAGATTATTTTGGAGTGGGTGGCCTCGGTCATGGCCTCTCTCTCTCTCAAACAACTCTCTCTCTTTGGTGGGTTGCCTGCCTCTTTCCATTCCTGAAACAGGATTCTCATCACCTCTGGTTCATCCTCGACTTTTTGCAGTTGACCCTTCTACTCGACAACCACATTGTCCTAGGTCCGTCTCGTGCTCGATGCGGACACTTAGATGATTTTCTTGAATCTCCGGGACATGTATTGGCATGTCCCCATATATCCGGGGTTCAGGGATTGGTTAGGTTTTGGCATGTGGTAGCAGTCTTATCACTTTTGGGTCCTTCCATTCAGGCTCAATCTGGCTCCATGTGTGTTTGCATGCTTGGCTCAGGTTGTGGTGGCCTGTCTTCATTTGCTTGGCGCTCACTGGGTTCAGGTTTCTGGTGAACTGGCAGAAGTCTCACTTGGTTCTGTCCTAGGTTCAGACTTGGCTGTTCGAGAAGGATGGTTCGAGGATGGAATTTTGGAATTTTTGTCAGTGTCACTTTCCCTGACTCTGGTGGCCTTGACCTGACTGCATTCTGCCCTCTGTTGGTGTTGAGACAGACTTGGGTGACTTGGTGGTTGCTCGAGTAGTTGTGTGGGAGCCTCTCTTTGCTGTCCTCTTATATTTATTCCCTGGGCAGGGTTTGGCTTTGGAGGCTGTTCTCTGGAGCAGCCCCTGATATCAAGATTGTTGGGTGCAGACTCCGTTGGGACTTTGCCAGCTGCTGCATCTCCAGTTTCCTCTTCAGGCTTTTTGGGGTTTGGATCCCTGGCACCTTCCTCCACCCTCACTTGACGTCTTCACGGACGCCTCGGCTCTTGGTTGAGGCTTTGTGACTAACAATCATCAGGCTGACCAGGGTTATTGATCTCCCCTCCTTTGTCGGAAGCATAATCCAGTTTGAGAGTTTGCGGCCATGTGGCATGTGTTGCTGAGAGTATGGATCTCTGGCTCTATTTAGTCTGTTCTCATGTGGTTCACTGCCTCAATCAGGGGTGTTTATTTCAATCCCTGCCTCTTTGGAGCTGAACACTTCGGGTAGCTCTTCTGATGGGCTCTTGGGGTTTGGCTCTCCACATGGTTATGTTCAGGTAGTGTCCAACATCCTCGCAGATGGTCTGTTCCATTCCACGGAGTGGACCATCAATGCCACCTCCTTCCTGTGGTTTTGCAAGACCTTCAGGCACCTGGATATGGACCTCTTTGCATCAGCATGGTCTCGGCGCCTTCCCTTGTACCCGGCACTATTCCCCGTTTGTGAGGCCCTCATGGTAGAATCCTTTCAGCTGGACTGGTCAAGGTGGGGGTTGCTATAGCTCTTTTTCCCAGTCCAGCTGTTGCTTCAAGTCCTGGTGAGGCTGGAGTCCAATAGGAAAAAAGTGATCCTTCTGGCTCCTTGGGTGCCAGCTCAGCTTTTGTTTCAGAGGCTGCATGCTTAGTGTCCATACCTGGGCATTTTTCCACGACTCCACCTCTATCAGAGGGTTGGCCCGGTGACATACTTTACTCAATCGACCTCCTCCATTTTTTTGTGTTTGAACTTTTTTATGCATCTTTACCTCCATCTCTGTGACAATCGGGTGCCTATGTTGAAGGTGTCCCACCTGCAGTCCTGTTCAAAGCAGCAGTATGAGGTTTTATGGAGTTAGTTTTGTCACTTTCTCTTCATTGCTGTTCATCTGTGTCTGAGCAGGTGGTGCTCTCTTTTCGTCTTGGCTTTTTCCTGATTGACATCTCATTGCCAAATACTTTTACCTCGTATCACCTGGCTTTGGCAAAGCCACTACAGCTTGTACTCAAGAGTCGATACTACTTTGGCTCCATTTTGCTAGCTGTCTCATGTGTTGCTTCACCTCAGGCCTGCTCAAGTCCCACCTGAGCCTGATTGGTCTCTTGACCGTGTTCCTTCCTTTCTTTCCTCCATTTGGTTTACAATGTCCCCTTCTGTCTAGGCTTATTTCTTGAGGGCTTTGTTTTTGGTTTTTCTTGCTTCTGGTTGGTGGATGGGCGAGTTTCATGCTCTCCTCTGACACCAGAGATTTTGTTTGTTTGGTTCTGGTGGGCAGGCAGTTTGTTCGTTTGCAGCCAGCTCCCTCTTTTCTGGCCAAGAATGAGTTTGTTGGGTTCTGAAAGGGTCCTTTAGTTTGGCCTGGAGCACATGATGTGTTGTGTCCGGTGGCAATTCTTTGTTACCTTTGTCCCACTGGTTCTGCTGCTATGAATTCTTTTTGGATTGATACCGTGGTCTCCAGTACCAAGGATCTTATTTCTCGGGTTGTCTGCAGTGTCATTAAGTCTAGCTAGTCTGTGGTCTACCCTTGCTTTCATGATGTTCGGAAATTTGCCGCTCTATCGGCTGTCTTCGCAAATATGTTCTGGGCTGATATTCAGGCTTGCAGGTTTTGGAGGTCAAGCAGGGTTCTAGTGGCCAGGTGGCCTGGGCACCAGTATCCTTGTATGACTTTTGGTCATGTTTTTTGGCCGAGTCTCTCTTCTTCTTCATGGTACTTGCAAAGCTCCCCTCCTTCCTGGTAACTGCCCATTTCCTCCTTATTCTTGGATAGTTAGCTTTAGGGAGCCACAAGGGGCTTTCCCCCAGAAAACCAGCATTGAATGTAATGAAACAACAACTTCTGGGTGAGCCCCGGTCACTTCCTGACACCTTACCTTCCATCAGGTCACTCCTGTTATGCGAATCATAACAGGAGCTCCCAGATGGACTAAAATACTGAACCCAAGACTAGAAACCAAGCTAACGTCGATTGAAATAAGGGTAAAAGGGATTGCTGCGTGCATGCTGACCAAGATATTGACTAGACCTAGAATCAGTTCACTTAAAGATATAATTACTGGAGCACTAACTCTGGACAATAGCAACAGGTGGACCCATTGTGCGATAAACACCACCAATACATTCGATATAACACAGTCACTGAGAAGGGTGTCGACGAAATACATGCAGACTTTGTTATGCAATCCCCTTGGGAATCTCCGCCAGCAGACTTTAAGATTATGGTTATTGAAGGAAAAAAGAACCAGACAAATCCTCATCTGCTACATAATATTGCACAGATGCATACAGAAGCAAACTTGGCATCCGACAGCTTCACTTACTTAACAGATGGGTCAGTAGACCAGCAGAGACAAGAAACCAGAGCTGCAGTTAAAGCAGGAAACTCTGTAAATAGTTGGAGGCTCTCAAATGGGTGTTCGACTTTACAAACAGAGATGCTAGCCATTCAAAAGGCTTTGGAACATGCTCTTGCTGAACACCAACAACATGTTATCATACATACAGATTCGAGAACCACCATTGAAACCTTGCAACAAGAACACATATGTGATAACATACATCTGATCACAAATGTCATATCAGAAATGCAAACACTCAAACGACAAGGCCGACGGGTACTTATCAACTGGGTGCCAAGTCATGTGGGAATAATAGGAAATAACATTGAAGACGAAGCTGCAAAACTTGCAACTAAGAGAAGAAATGTAGACATTTACATACCACAGAGTCTATCACAGATTAAGAAAGTAATTAGAAACAGAGCAATGCAAAAGATGTACAGTGACCACAACACAGCAGTTGCAATATCAGGATCTGCGGGTTGGTACAAGAATTCAACCAACTACGAACCACTTAGCTTGATGAAAGGGAGCAGTAGAACAACAGAACTACACTTACATCGCATCAGGCTTGGATACCCATGTGCATGGGAAATAGGCTTACAGGTTCCGGAAGATGAGAGGAAATGTCAGCACTGCGGAAAAATGCCCGACAGACCACTGGAACTTTATCTAACACAGTGCACAGTTACAAACCCAGTAAGATTTCAACTTAGATTCAACAGAGCAGAAGAAGTTGTTAAACATATATGGCAAAATCTTACTAAAGCAACCATACGAGTCATAAATACTCATACTCCGCCCAAGTAAAACAGAAACAAGCAACACTTAGTGGGCCAGCCAGAGGCTTAGGGCCTGCACAGGAATATCCCTGCATAAAAAAAAAAAAAAACAAAAAAAAAAACAGGTCATTGGGGGCATTTACAGAGAATTGTGGGTAGAGCAGCCAGCTGACTACAAGCTACCTCTCCCCTTCCCCAAATCAGTGAGGGAGGAGACTGCACTAGTCTCATGAAATTTTGATAATTTGTTTACATAATTTAGGGAGTTCTTTAGGCAGTTCTCAAGGCTGTGGTTTCGTTTAAAGCTAGCAGTGGTTTGTTTTGCTTCAATGACTTTCTGGGTGCCTTCCTTGGAAGTGGCATAAATAAGTTAATAAATAAAGGCCACCACTCCTTGCCCCTCAGTGATGGTACCAGGTTCTGGTGTTGGTCCCTGGCAGGCCATGGAACTCTGCAACTGATTGGATCCAGTAGTATGGCACACTATAGTAGCTTCAGGAAGCTACTAGAGGCTCATCCAGAAATTGACGTTTCATTACATTCAACGCAGGTTTCTTAACATATCTTTCTGCCACCTCTCTTCCAGATGATAAGAGAAAAACAACAACAAAACCATAAGCAATCCCTATCAACTACATCTAATTAAAGAGAAAATACTAATTTTAACAAAGTACAGTAATCAAATTGTATTCTGAACTTCAGTACTAACTACACATTGCAAATTGACTTGCCTCATATGATGATACAGCCAGTAATGAGAGCCCATCCACATATGGTCCCAAAATGTTGTGTTCTCGCACCTTCAGTGTCTGTCTAGACCCTTTGGGATCTAGCAAGTCATGCACCTGTCAAAGAAAAATATCTTTCTTACAACATGTAAATAGAACATTTATGATAATTATGCAATTAAAATATCTAAACATTATAAACAAGAAACTGTGGAATGAAGTAAGACAAGTATTAAACCAAATCCTTTTCTTGATAACCTTTGTTATTCTCTTTTAAAGGGCATTTCACCAAGTGAAAAACTGGATGAAAATACAAAAATATATTATAATTGCACTATAACACAATATATATTATGCGAACAAGCCTGAATATATTTTTAATATATATTATATATATATGACAGTGTCAGACCACGGAGGAAAATTGAAACAGGAATTTCCTTACGTACTTTCGTATATTAATACATCTTCAGGAGTGGTTTTACAGGTCGAGTACTGGACATAAATAGGCAGGAGAGAATGGTGAAGTAAGGTGAGGTACAATAAGTGGACATAAATATGAGCCGCACAAAAACTGCAGAGGGCTTATTGGCCCATCCGATGCAGCTCCCATTCATAACCACACACAGGCCCACACATGGATAATCATAGCATAAGATAGTAAATATTTACAATAAATTAGTGAGACAAATGTGTTCCAATGATCCTACTCAAATTGCCCTTTAATTGATCTATTAAAAATGGATCTAAGTTATATAAACCACTGCTAATGTTCAAATTACTTTCTTTTGTGATCTGTATCAAAGCAGATTCAATTATGTTTCTGTTATTGGTGCTTTTACAATTCGTTATTGAAGAAGCCATCTCCCAATCAATTTGGTGAGCATCTTCTGACAAATGAACAAACAAAGCATTAGACAATTGGCCATGTCTTACAGAGGATTTATGTTGCAAAATTCTACATTTCAAATCTTTAGATGTTTGCCCAACATAGAACTTATTACAGTCTTTACAAGGTATTTTATAAATGACACAATTATCACTACAAGGGATGTTTCTAACAAATAGCTTACCAACAGTATTTTCATAGCTAAACAATACATGTATATCAAAAAGTTTCAAGGCTTTGACAATATTTTCAAACCCAGAGAAATATGGTAAACATAACACATTCTTTGGGCGAATTTTTTCTTCTTTCCAAAATTCTTAGATGAAGATTTTAAGAATATTGATTCGATTGGTCTCAAGCTTTGTTACCCACTGAATTTTTTGTAAGTTTGCTGTAGCAAAGCACGTCGTACATATTATAATAATATATGCAGAGAAAAAATTCGCCCAAAGAATGTGTTGTGGTTACCATATTTCTCTGGGTTTGAGAATATTGTCAAGGCCTTGAAACTTTTTGATATACATGTATTGTTTAGCTATGAAAATACTGTTGGTAAGCTATTAGTTAGAAACAGCCCTTTTAGTGATAATTGTGTCATTTATAAAATACCTTGTAAAGACTGTAATAAGTCTTTACAAGGTATTATCATTATCATTAATACCAAGGTATTATCAGTAATGTTGATTACCCAGTAATCAACATTACTCCAGAAAAAAGGCAGGGAACCCCATTTGATTGTGCAGTGTGAGAAACTGGAATCATTTACTCCTGCTTAGTGGCTGGGTAATCCAGTGAGATTTTCTTGACCAGGAGCAAGGTCTAGCTTGGGGTGTGAATGACAATGTGCCCAATGTCCTACATAATTGGTCGGGTCTGCACGTTATGGAAGAGGCAACATACATGTGTAGTACCTGTACAGTGCTGACATGGGAAAACATTTGTGTTGTGCAGTAGTCATTACAAGTATAATTCACTCAACCAAACAAATTCATATGATGAATCATTTATACAGTCCATCATATAATGATTCTTTTTATGTCTGTAATGCTAACCAACCTTTTCATTGTAGATTTCCATATATGAGACCTCGACCTTGTGTGAGGTAAGAGGGCTTGCACCTGCAGCAATACGCTCAAACAAAGTGTCAGAGAGGCGAGGGATGAGGCCTTTGCTGTCTGCCGCTCCCATCATGGTGTAAGACTTGCCAGATCCTGTAATAAATATATATTTATTTATATATAAACAACATAATAATTGCCAATCCACGAGAAGTTGACATAATAGCACTAGAGATGTGCAATCAGGATGATAAACTAACGATCATAAATGCATATAGTCCACTGCCAAGCAACACATGGACAAAGGAGGAGCTAGATAATAAACGAGAGGGTCTTATAACAATAATGACAGAAATTATAGCGAGAGCTTACAAAGATAAATCACGACTGTTGGTAGTCGGCGACTTCAACTTGAAATCCATAGACTGGGAGGTATATGAAGCTAGAACGGAGGATTTTTGGACTTTTAGATTCATAAACCTCATCCTGCAAACATTCATGTTTCAACATGTTAAACAAGTTACGAGGATGAGGGAAGGGGATGTTCCCTCCATGCTGGATTTGATATTTACCAGGAAAGAGTAAGATATTTAACATTCAGTAACTCCCTCCCTTGGGTAAAAGTGACCATGTCTTTTTTGGGAATAAAGCATGCAATGCATTATAATCTGGAAGAAAATGAGGTTGAAGCAGTTGAAAAGCCTGATTTCAGAAGAGATCGTTATGGGGAACTTAAGACATTTCTGTGAGGAATTTGACTGGAAAGACTTGCTGTTAGGACATGAAGTAAATGAGATTTATGTCAAGTTTTGTGAAATATATGATAAAGGCACAAAAAAATTTATACCAAAATAGAGATGCAGAACTAGGAAACAGGATTGGTTCGACAGAAATTGCAAGAGGGCCAGAGACCAAAAGACACAAAAATGGAATCAATACAGGAAGAGGCCAAACCCCCAAACATACCAGCGATACAAAGATGCGAGAAACAACTACAAGGCAGTGAGGAGAGAGGCAGAAAGAAATTTTGAAAAAGGGATTGCGGACAAATGTAAAACAGAACCAGGTCTATTCTATAAATTCATAAACAACAAATTGCAGGTAAAGGATAATATTCAGAGGTTGAAAATGGGAAATATATAATATTTCCCAATATATAACAATCACCACCTTAGAAATAACATTCGGCTGGACAAAAGGTGATAACACACTGTATAATGACTGTTAATGTTTCAGTGGAGGTCAACAGTCACACACGAGAACTGCTCCCACCCTCCAAACACAACCAAATCTTTCCTATTATTACTTTGTTATAAAGTTTTTATGACGCTATAACTTTGTTACAACTAGTTAGATAGTTGCTACAACTTATTAGAAGGTATTACTGTACAACAGAGATCACACTAAAGTAATGCATCAAATGAACAAATCCACAAGGGCCGTGACGAGGATTCGAACCTGCATCCGGAAGCATCCCAGACACTGCCTTAATCGACTGAGCTACGACAGGTCACTTAAGCTCAGTCGGTTAAGGCAGTGTCTGGGATGCTCCCGGACACAGGTTCGAATCCTCGTCACGGCCCTTGTGGATTTGTTCAACTTGCTCGAATGTTGAACCAAATGTACTGTACTTTCGTCGTGTGTTTGGCGGTCACTTACATCACCCACACTTACAACATTTTTTAGTTTTATTAATTATTTACAGACTCACTGTTAGAGGGTAGTGTGGATGTCTTACCGTTCAGTAGTTGGCGTAGCGGCTGTAACACTAGCCTACTGAGTGAAGGGAAGGGTACTGAAGAGTGAGGGGTTGATACTTGTGGGGTGAGGGGAGTAGTTTGTGGAATGGGAGGAGTGAGAAGCCTGGGTAGTGGTAGTGTTTCACACTAAAGAGTCAAAGAGGGCGGCCAGAGGCATGAGTACAGCAGTAGTACGACTCACCGGTCTGACCATAAGCAAAGATGCAAGCGTTGTACCCGGTGAAGGCATTATTGAGTATGTCTTGCCCCACGGCCGTGAACACTGTCTCCTGCGTGGCGAAGGCCGGACTCTCGATGGATAGGGAGTCGAAGCAGTGGTCAAAGGCAAAGGTCTTGGGCTGCTTCCGGCTGAAAAACAAATGGCAATCGTTAGCGTCCTTTCCCGCCGACACATACTTTAGCATTATCTCTCATTACTCCGCATTATTACACTCGACCCACACAAATTTTATAAACTTTTAGCGAATATATGGTGTCAATAATATACTCGCTCCAAACTCTCATTAGCTTAATGAGATGGGTTTGTTAAGTCTACTTAATCCACCAATGACAAAACTCAAACATCTTCCCCAATTACAGTTAACACTCCTTCCAACCTATTAGGTGAGGTATGGTCAGATTATATAAGCAATCGAGAAGCGAGTCTACTCCTACCTCGAAATAGCCTTAGAGCTAGCTAGCGCCCCAGCTATTCTCTGCTGCCTTATTGACAAAGAGGTCAAAGGTAACCTGCTTTCCTGGCCCAAAAAAATCTCCCCCAGGAGACCCCCAGAACACAAGGAGGCCCCAGGACATAACAAGGAGGCCCCAGGACATAACAGGGAGGCCCCAGGACATAACAGGGAGGCCCCAGGACACAACAGGGAGGCCCCAGGACACAACAGGGAGGCCCAGGACAAAACAGGGAGGCCCAGGACAAAACAGGGAGGCCCCAGGACACAACAGGGAGGCCCCAGGACACAACAGGGAGGCCCCAGGACACAACAGGGAGGCCCCAGGACACAACAGAGAGGCCCCAGGACACAACAGGGAGGCCCCAGGACACAACAGGGAGGCCCCAGGACACAACAGAGAGGCCCCAGGACACAACAGGGAGGCCCCAGGACACAACAGGGAGGCCCCAGGACACAACAGGGAGGCCCCAGGACACACCAGGGAGGCCCCAGGACACAACAGGGAGGCCCCAGGACATAACAAGGAGGCCCCAGGACACAACAGGGAGGCCCCAGGACATAACAAGGAGGCCCCAGGACACAACAGGGAGGCCCCAGGACACAACAGGGAGGCCCCAGGACACAACAGGGAGGCCCCAGGACACAACAGGGAGGCCCCAGGACACAACAAGGAGGCCCCAGGACACAACAGGGAGGCCCCAGGACACAACAGGGAGGCCCCAGGACACAACAGGGAGGCCCCAGGACACAACAGGGAGGCCCCAGGACACAACAGGGAGGCCCCAGGACACAACAGGGAGGCCCCAGGACACAACAGGGAGGCCCCAGGACACAATATACAACCCACTAAACAGTGTGCTGGAGACTAATCCACGCAGGTAAACATTACCCTCAATATTTAGTAGAGGAGAAAAAGCCGCTCGCTAGTGAGCATATATAATACATTATCTAATATTATCATACAAAGTGCACGACTTTGGCCGGAGTTGGCATGCGTGGGATATTGTGGAACACTTAGCCAGTGTGTCTCTTATGGGTAGTGACCTGGAACTTACCTGGAGAGGGTTTCAGGAGTTTTTCTACTCCCCTCGTCCAGGCCAGGCTCTACTTGTGATAACTTGGTCCAACAGGCTGTTGAAGTGGCCCATAGGCCCACATATCTACTACAACTTGGTTGGTCCGGCACTTCTTGCAAGAACTTATTTAAATGCTTCCTGAAGACATCCGCCTTTGTTTCGGCAATATTTATAATGCTTGCTGGGAGGATATCGAACAGCCTTGGACCTCTGATATTCAGACAGTGCTCTCTGATTGTGCCTATGGCACCTCTACTCTCCACTGGTTCTATTGCATTTCTTCTGTATCTTTCCAGTATGTTGCTCCCACCTTCCCTCGCCTCACCACCAGTGCCCCCCTCACCTTCCCTCCCCCACCACCAGTGCCCCCCTCACCACCCCTCCCCCACCACCAGTGCCCCCCTCACCACCCCTCCCCCACCACCAGTGCCCCCCTCACCACCCCTCCCCCACCATCCCTCCCCCACCACCAGTGCCCCCCTCACCACCCCTCCCCCACCACAAGCCGTCACCGTAGATGTCGCGGGTGTAATGACTGGACATTCAGTAATGTATGGTGTGAGGTCATGACCCAGTTCCTGCTCACAAAGTTTACAGCTGGAGTGCTCCTGATTGCGAGGTTCGTCACCCGTAGCCACCTGCCACTGGCAGCCCAACCTCATCCTGCATGCACTACGTCACACTGTCTGGCTCACGTTTTGTACTGCACGCATATTAATTAGGCATCAGATCTATGCGATTAAAAACATTTTATACTGGTGCTTTCAGGCCTTTCAGAGTCAATATTATCTTTTATCAGATGTATACATTTCGAGGAATATAGTTAAGTCGCGCATATTTTTATTTTTTTTATTAATACATTTAGGTACATCTGTATTTGTGCAGCTACCCTAGACTATATGAAGGGGAGTACAGTGCCGCTGACACTTCTTCACGTCCACTCTACGGGTTTCCACACCCAAGTTTCATTTACATTCTTCAACGGTCTCAGCGGGACTAGTCTTCTCAACCTTCTCTCCCTCACTCTCTCCTTCCTTCCTCTGGTCCCTCTCTCTCTCTCTCTCCCTACTTCCCCCTGACCCCTCCCTCACTCTCCTTGTGTTATGTGCTCCTATGTACCTTCTAATGCCATTTTATTTGAGCATATTTGGGGGCTTATCCAGAAATTTCACCAGCCAGTAGTTCATTATTAGGTTAAGTGCTTTGTCTGGTGTCAGGAAGAAGGAAATGTTTCAGGCGCAGGTAGTTTATGGCGGAGGTTTCCCTTGACTTAGCAATTAATGAGGTTTTGTGAGGGATGTTAGTGAGGGATGTGTCGGGTCGTAGTGGTGGGATGTGTCGGGTAGTAATGGTGGGATGTGTCGGGTCGTAATGGTGGGATGTGTCGGGTCGTAATGGTGGGATGTGTCGGGTCGTAATGGTGGGATGTATCGGGTCGTAATGGTGGGATGTGTCGGGTAGTAATGGTGGGATGTGTCGGGTCGTAATGGTGGGATGTGTCGGGTCGTAATGGTGGGATGTGTCGGGTCGTAATGGTGGGATGTGTCGGGTCGTAATGGTGGGATGTATCGGGTAGTAATGGTGGGATGTATCGGGTCGTAATGGTGGGATGTATCGGGTAGTAATGGTGGGATGTGTCGGGTAGTAATGGTGGGATGTGTCGGGTAGTAATGGTGGGATGTGTCGGGTCGTAATGGTGGGATGTATCGGGTAGTAATGGTGGGATGTGTCGGGTAGTAATGGTGGGATGTGTCGGGTAGTAATGGTGGGATGTGTCGGGTCGTAATGGTGGGATGTGTCGGGTAGTAATGGTGGGATGTATCGGGTAGTAATGGTGGGATGTGTCGGGTCGTAATGGTGGGATGTATCGGGTAGTAATGGTGGGATGTGTCGGGTCGTAGTGGTGGGATGTGTCGGGTCGTAGTGGTGGGATGTGTCGGGTAGTAATGGTGGGATGTGTCGGGTAGTAATGGTGGGATGTGTCGGGTAGTAATGGTGGGATGTGTCGGGTAGTAATGGTGGGATGTGTCGGGTAGTAATGGTGGGATGTGTCGGGTAGTAATGGTGGGATGTGTCGGGTAGTAATGGTGGGATGTGTCGGGTAGTAATGGTGGGATGTGTCGGGTAGTAATGGTGGGATGTGTCGGGTAGTAATGGTGGGATGTGTCGGGTAGTAATGGTGGGATGTGTCGGGTAGTAATGGTGGGATGTATCGGGTCGTAATGGTGGGATGTATCGGGTAGTAATGGTGGGATGTGTCGGGTAGTAATGGTGGGATGTGTCGGGTAGTAATGGTGGGATGTGTCGGGTCGTAATGGTGGGATGTGTCGGGTCGTAGTGGTGGGATGTGTCGGGTAGTAATGGTGGGATGTGTCGGGTCGTAATGGTGGGATGTGTCGGGTAGTAATGGTGGGATGTGTCGGGTAGTAATGGTGGGATGTGTCGGGTCGTAGTGGTGGGATGTGTCGGGTAGTAATGGTGGGATGTGTCGGGTCGTAGTGGTGGGATGTGTCGGGTAGTAATGGTGGGATGTGTCGGGTCGTAGTGGTGGGATGTGTCGGGTCGTAATGGTGAGGTTTGAAGAGAAAAATAACAAATGTCAATATTCTACTGCCAACTTTATCAAATGGTAGAGAGGAAACAAGCACAGTAGCACCATTACCACACATGTTAACACCAACATACATTATAAAAAACACCCAAATCAAACAACGTTCACTTTATAGCTGACCTAAATGAGGCAAAGGCCGTGTTCGGAGCCCCAATTGAAACTTACACCAAGGATTACTATGATAGTGAAATATCGATCCCAGAGTACAATGTTTCAGATGTGACAGGACACACCGGCTTCAGGCTGGGGTCAGCCTCTACGTCGAAGACACACTCATCTGTACTGAGCTACTGAACACCACAAACGATATGGTTTGCTTATAATCAAAATATATTCTAAGTGTAGTTATTGTCCTTGTATATGAGTCACCAGAGGCGAATCCTTAACAGTTTAAAGACAATCTAATAAAAATAGAATAGTGTTGAGGTGCCCTGCCCCAAACATCATCTGGCTTGGGGACTTCAACCCGAGGCACCTAAAGTGGAAGAATGTGGCAAATACAATTGCATATAAAACAATCCCAGGAAGTAGTCTAAATGATTAGTTACACAAATGACCTGTAAGAACACATTTGTCTTAAACAATCAAATAGAAGAACCAACTGGAAAATAAATCACACTTTACCTTATTTCCACAAATAACGACTAGCTCTCAGACACATAATGATTACAAATACATGTTACTCAGATCACAAGCTAACAAGGGCGACAAGGATGGGCAACAAACCTGGCCAACCAGTCCCAAATTCTAGAGGACGGAGGAGGAGAATTCATCAAATTCAAATTGAAAGATAAGATTAATTGGGAACTAATAAACCAAGACCTCACCGAAATAAGTTTAAAAGAACAGCTAGAAAGCGCAAACTTAAATCAATGCCTCGAAAAAATACATGCGACTATAAGAAATATTGCCGGAACAACCGTGGACATCTTCAAGAGAAAACTGGACTGTTTACTAAGAGCTAAGAGAAGTTACGGATTAGCCGGGCTGTGGTGGGTATGTGGGCCTGCGGGCCGCTCCAAGCAACAGCCTGGTGGACCAAACTCTCACAAGTCGAGCCTGGCCTCGTGCCGGGCTTGGGCAGTAGAAGAACTCCCAGAACCCCATCAACCAGGTATGCTCAGTAGCACTAGAAATATGATCCGTCACACACCTCTAAGAGATAGAAAAATTTGCAAAATGGTAGGAGAACGGCGTTCCCTCTGTATGCGAGGAAAACAATTCGCAGAACTCTGAACAACCTCTCACGGTGTGAGAAAAAAAGAACTGGATAAACACCTCCAAAGGATACCTGATCAACTAGGCTGCAATTCATACGTCAGGCGGGCGTCCAACAGCCTGGTTGACCAAACCATCAACCAGGAGGCCTAGTCAGAGACCGGGCCGCGGGGACCATATCAGGTATAACAGGTAGACTACCTCCATCAACCTCACTACTACCCCCCATACACTGACCCCAGAATGACAGCTTAGCATACTGGCTCTGGGATGCTGACTCGGGATGCTGGCCCGGGATGCTGGCCCGGGATGCTGGCCCGGGATGCTGTACCAGGATGCTGGCCCGGGATGCTGGCCCGGGATGCTGGCCCGGGATGCTGGCCCGGGATGCTGGCCCGGGATGCTGGCCCGGGATGCTGGCCCGGGATGCTGTACCAGGATGCTGGCCCGGGATGCTGGCCCGGGATGCTGGCCCGGGATGCTGGCCCGGGATGCTGTACCAGGATGCTGGCCCGGGATGCTAGTCCCAGCCTGAGTAATGTGCTGCATGTAGCTTTGGAGAGGATTACACGATGGGAGCGCGAGTAGATATGTTGGCAAGAGGACAGGATGGCAGAGCGGTAGGATGGGAGGATGGCAGCTCTCAAAGATGTAAGAGCTGAGTGCGGGCGTTGCGGCAGCTAGTTGGGATCAATAGAAGAGGCTAGGGCCGCTCCTGTAGTGGTGTGGCCCTATGCCTTAGCGTGGGCCATGTTTTAGTGCCGGCACAAGTTTCGGTGTGGGGGGCCTATGTTGGTGAAGGAGTGCAAGTGTTGGTGAGGGAGGGGGCCCATCTTGGTGAGGGGGGGGCCATCTTGGTGAGGGGGGGCCCATCTTGGTGAGGGGGGGGCCATCTTGGTGAGGGGGGCCCATCTTTGTGTATGGGGGGGCCCATCTTGGTGTATGGGGGGCCATCTTGGTGTATGGGAGGCCATCTCGGTGTGTGGGGGCCCATCTTGGTGAGAGGGGGCCCATCTTGGTGTGTGGGGGGGCCATCTTGGTGTATGGGGGGCCATCTTGGTGTGTGGGGGGCCATCTTGGTGAGAGGGGGCCCATCTTGGTGTGTGGGGGCCCATCTTGGTGTGTGGGGGGGGCCCATCTTGGTGAGGGGGGCCCATCTTGGTGTGTGGGGGGGCCCATCTTGGTGTGTGGGGGGGCCCATCTTGGTGTGTGGGGGGGCCCATCTTGGTGTGTGGGGGGGCCCATCTTGGTGTGTGAGGGGGCCCATCTTGGTGTGTGGGGGGGCCACATTATGTTGAGGGAGGGGGGGGGGTGTTGACCTTGACTCCCAGAGTCATCGTAAATTAACCGTAAGGTAAAGTATCTCCGTCAGCAATACACCCCCTCACCAACACATCCCCCCCTCACTAACACCACCCCCCCTCACCAACACATCCCCCCCCCCACTCACCAACACATCACCAACACAATCATCGGCAGATCTCCTAGAAATAATCAAAACTACACAGCCCGATGGACTTATTGCTTCACTGGACGTCGCATCCCTATTTACCAACGTCCCGGTCGACACCACCATAGAAATGATCCTGGACAGAGTATACAGAGACGAGAGCACTCCCAAATTAGACATACCCGAGCCACACTTGAAGAGCCTTCTCCAGGCATGTACAAAGGAAGCGACTTTCATCAGTCCGCAAGGTAGCATGCATCTACACATAGACGGAATAGCAATGGGATCCCCCCCCCCCGCCCCTTAGGAGTGTTATTCGCTAATTTTTACACGGGAACCATCGAAGAGAGAGACTTCAGCAGTAGGCAAAAATCAACTGTATACTGCCGTTATGTAGACGACATATTCGTCATAATAAAAGATCCAGATGAACTAAACGATCTAAACAGCCATCTAGAGTCAGTACTCTGTTTTACCCACGAAAATAGTGAAAATAACAGTCTGCCATTCCTGGATGTACTAATAAGAGGAGCCTCTCTAAGCACCAGTGTATATACTAAGCCTGTAAACATAGGAGCATACCTAAACGGTGGGAGTGAGTGCCCCCGAAGATACCAAGCCAGTGTTCTCAACGCTTATATTCGTCGAGCGCTTACCCACTCTTCTGAATGAAGCAACGTGACTAGGGAGTTGGAAAGAATAACTCAGGTGTTGGTGAACAATGGATATAGCAACACAGAAATAAACACTGCTATAAGACGACACCTGGACCATATATATATATGTGTGTGTGTGTGTATATTCACACTGCTTATATATAAGCAATGTGAACTGGGAATAAATAATAATATACTGGAGACACATATAGATGTCTGAAGAAACTTCTTTGGTTGGAGTGGTAAATAAATGGAACTACATAGGAAGTTGTCGAGGTCATTTCGATGTTATAGATATATAATAAGAAAAAAGTGAGATAAAGAGTCATTGTGATGCACTCCAAATGGTCGAAGGTTGAGGTATAAGAGCAGGCGCTGGAGTCTACAAGCACATTTAGGTGGATATATGTAGGTGAGAACACAAACATAGGTCTATACTGAAACCCGGGTGAGCGAGAGCGTAGAGTTTACGGGATGAAATTTCACACAACATTTCTGAATGCCCAGTTATAAGACCCTCCAGACCCAGTGGTATGAGATACCTGGTGTTTTCAAATCACTTTATTAACTCTAGCGTTCTTGCGTATATCTGCACAATACACCCGAAATTTGTCAGTGCAGACTGCTGAACATATGGGCATGTATGACTAACCATCCGGCAAAATGGGGACTTTTAAGTTTCATTGCTACTTTATTCACTATTGTGTCCTTGATGATATCCTTATAATGTACCGTATGTTTGCCAGTGCAGACTACTTATCACATGCCTCAATATGACTAACCAGCCTGTGTGATGGGGATTTTTAGCATCGCGTAGCTAGTTCACAACACACATTTGATTCTACTTCATATACTCTAGGTCAGCTGCATCAATGAAAATGTACGTAAATGTGTCAATAAGAAAATATACCCCCTAATCACCTGCCCCGCCCCGCCGCCTCCATAACACCAACACCGCCTCACGCGGCCACACGGACACGAACAGGACAAGTCTTAACAACAAGTCAGGACAAGTGAACGTCCAACCCTAATGCGCTTTTGGTGTCAATTTGTCGTCACCGGGTCACTCCTGTTGACCGTCACCCTGATGGACGGCTGGGAGGAGACGGCTGGGAGGAGACGGCTGGGGACGAGACGGCTGGGGGGAGACGGCCGGTGAGGAGACGGGTGGGAGGAAACGGCTGACGGGTGGGAGGAGACGGCTGACGGCTGGGAGGAGACGGCTGACGAGTGGGAGGAGACGGCTGACGGGTGGGAGGAGACGGCTGACGAGTGGGAGGAGACGGCTGGGGGGAGACTGCCCCACACCATACTGAGAGACGCCCGGGTCACCTGAAGGAGCCGAAGGGCCATCAGGCGACACTTACCACCGCTAAACCACAACTCTCGCCACAGTAAAAATCGATGTTAAAATAACAGGTTTACTGACTTTTCTTAACTTGTTGCTTACGAGGAGTTTACGTCAATATTATGGGGGTGCACGGCTCCTCCCGGGTCTCCCCCCTCTCCTCGCTCTCATCTCTCTCTCTCCCTCCCTCCCTCTCTTTTCCCACATCTCCCTCCCCTCTCTATCTTTCTCCCCAATATTACCCCTCTCAGTAAAACGCACATGTAATATACACAGATGTCGTAAAACTTTTTCAACAAATGTGACCATGGTGTTATTGCACACAAAATGCGATCAAAGGGAATAACTGGCAAAAATAGGAAGATTGATCTTCAGTTTCCTAACAGAACCCAGAGTATAATAGTCAGCAAAGTAATATCCGGATCATCCACCATGAAAAGTTCAGTCCACCAGGGTACTGTGCTTGTTCCAGTACTTTTTCTCATTTCATACAGATCAGACAAAGTTAGTTAGACACTATAGTACTGTATCATCACTTGCAGATGACACTAGGATTTTTATATTATAAGAGTAGACAACATAGAGGACACGGTAAACAGCAACACACAATAACATCATGGTTAATGAAGCCAAGTTGCAGCTCCTACACTATGAAAAACACGAAAATAAAACGGAAACCATATATTAAATGCAAATTTCGTTCTATAACATCAAATCACATTATAGAACGAAAAAACAATGTAAAAGATAAAGGAGTAATAATGTCCAAGACCTTAACTGTAAACAATACATCTTCCTATTTATACAGTATTGTTTGTAACTATTTAGCTTGTGGTGGTCTCGAGGATCCTTCTGAACAAAGGATGCCATACTAATGACATTTTTCAAAACACTAGTGCTCTCTAGGGTGGAATATTGTTGCACACTAACAGCCCCATTCAAAGTTGGAGAAAATGCTGACCAAGAGACCGTGCAAAGATCCTTCACTGCTAGAATCCACTCCTATAAGTCATCTAAATTATTGGGACCGATTAAAAGATCTAAATCTGCATTCCCTAGAATGCAGGTAAGGAAGAGACATAATTTACACATGGAAAATATTAGAGGGGCTGGTTCCAAACCTGCACACAGAAATAACACCACATGACACCAGGAGGCATGGCAGGATGTGCAGAATACCCCCGTTGAAGAGCAGAGGTGCAACAGGTACTCTGAGAGAGAACTCTATCAACATCAGAGGCCCGAGACTGTTCAACACGCTTCCACCACATATAAGGGGCATAACTGGCCGACCCTTCACAGTGTTCAAGAGATAACTCGACAAACACCTCCAATCAATACCTGATCAACCAGGCTGTGATTCATACGTCAGGCTGCGAGCAGCTGTGTCCAACAGCCAGCCTGGTTGACCAGACCATCAACCGGGAGGCCTGGTCAGAGACCGGGCCGCGGGGACCTTGACCCCCGAAATCAACGCAAGGTAACCTCAAGGTAACTTTGATATATGTGCAGTTATGCAGATACCCTAGACTACATGAAGGGTTACATAGCTTGAGTCAAGAACTATGTGGTATAGATCCGTCATCTCTCAGGACGCGGCCACGTCAGCAGTTGTCTACACTGGTAAACTTGGGGTTAATTATGAGGTTATCCTTAAGAGCAGGGGAGTGGGTGAGCACTTACCAACCTCCAGGGCCCTCATACTGGCTGGTCTCAAGGTCTCATGACTGGACATTCAGTATTCACCTAGTTGTGTTTGCGGGGGTTGAGCTTTGCTCTTTCGGCCCGCCTCTCAACTGTCAATCAACTGTTTACTAACTACTTTTTTTCCACACCACACACACACCCCAGGAAGCAGCCCGTAACAGCTGACTAACTCCCAGGTACCTATTTACTGCTAGGTAACAGGGGCCTTCAGGGTGAAAGAAACTTTGCTCTTTTGTTTCCGCCTCGTGCAGGAATCGAACCCGCGCCACAGAATTACGAGTCCTGCGCGCTATCCACCAGGCTACGAGGCCCCTCGAATCAGTAATGGGGTCATGACCCAGTTCCTGCTCCCAGGTTAACACTCATTACCATATGAACCTTAACCAACCCACCTACCTATCAAGGTCAATAATTATTAGCCAGGGGAAGCAATCAACTTGTGGTGATTTAATTTGACTAAACCACCTGAATCTGGACGCAGTAACCTCAACGTCCAAACTGCGGAGGATTGTGAGAACGATTTGCAACATTACCTTATCCTAATTGAGATGCACCTCTGGCTGCCAAGTGTCAGAGCATCCTTGCAGTTTCTCCAAGACTACCAATCCTGACTCAAGTTGGACCCAAGCCTGCCCTAAGCAGGCTTAGTGCCTGAGCCATGACTGACCAAAGATTTGATTAATAGGAAATCTAAAAGAAGTGCTTGGGATTTGGCATACACATATATAGGTAAGTGGAGAGGAAGGTGGGGGGAGGGTGTTGGAGAGGAAGGTGGAGGGCCACTACCAGAGATACATCATGGTAGTGACCCAACCACAGCGGCTGTGTGCTCTGCTGTGCTCCTCTTAACTTATTACAGTATATGAAACTTTGTAGTGACCACCTGGTACCTGTCACCATCACTAGGAGAGCTGTAGTGACAACCTGGTGCCTAATTGTTCTGAATTCTTAAGTGTGGAGTTGAATGAAATTGCCTTAAGTGTTTATGTATAATTGGAGTTGAGAGTATGATAGTGTATGGTCTGGGAGAGTGGTTAAGAGTGCAGGTGGTGAGGAGAGGTGGCGGGTGGGTTACCACATGGGACGGGTCAGGGGCGGAGCTGGTGTGAGGGACGGGTCAGGGACGGAGCTGGTGTGAGGGACGGGTCAGGGGACGGAGCTGGTGTGAGGGACGGGTCAGGGGCGGAGCTGGTGTGAGGGACGGGTCAGGGACGGAGCTGGTGTGAGGGACGGGTCAGGGACGGAGCTGGTGTGAGGGACGGGTCAGGGACGGAGCTGGTGTGAGGGACGGGTCAGGGGACGGAGCTGGTGTGAGGGACGGGTCAGGGGCGGAGCTGGTGTGAGGGACGGGTCAGGGGACGGAGCTGGTGTGAGGGACGGGTCAGGGGACGGAGCTGGTGTGAGGGACGGGTCAGGGGCGGAGCTGGTGTGAGGGACGGGTCAGGGGCGGAGCTGGTGTGAGGGACGGGAGGGTAGCGCACTGCACCCTGGCCGCTGGAAGCTGGCACGATCAACTCCGTTGTCATGACAACATCTCTCACTTCCTCACGTTAAAGCCAGTATTACAAACTCCTCTATCCCTTATTCTCTCTGTATTCTTAAATGTGTAAGATGAATATCGTGTTACATAAACACCATTTTTGTTTATATATTAGCTACAGTGTTCTTGTTGATGTTGACATGTGGGTGAGGCGTGACCCAGCTGCCAGCCACGGTACGTGATAAGAGGCAACCACAGTCAACAATACCATGGTACACTATGAGGCCACAGACCACTCCTACACGTACCAAGGTCAATGGTTACCTAACCCGGTACACTATGAGCCCACAGACCACTCCTACACGTACCAAGGTCAATGGTTACCTAACCCAACTCTCAAACACAAACCCCCTTCCATTACTGGAGCCTTCCTTATCATAATATTCAATGATCATAAAGAAGCGAGTCAAATTCTGAGGAGACAACGATACTGTTATTGAGTGAGCTTCTGAACACACTGAAGATTTAGTTAAGATGAATTCCTTACGAACGGGACACCAACCTTGACTCTAGGAGCCGGTCGGCCGAGCGGACAGCACACTGGGCTTATGATCTTGTGGTCCCGGGTTCGATCCCGGGCGCCGGCGAGAAACAATGGGCAGAGTTTCTTTCACCCTATGCCCCTGTTACCTAGCAGTAAAATAGGTACCTGGGTGTTAGTCAGCTGTCACGGGCTGCTTCCTGGGGTTGGAGGCCTGGTCGAGGACCGGGCCGCGGGGACACTAAAGCCCCGAAATCATCTCAAGATAACCACATGCGAGATGTCACCACTGGACATTGAGCACCCATATGTTGGACAACATGCCCATACACCCCCCCCCCCGGCCTCCCAGTATCCCCTGGTAGACGGTCGTATTGAGTGTGGGCGGGGAGTGTGGGCGTGGTGGGCGGGGAGTGTGGGCGTGGTGGGCGGGGAGGGTGCGTGGGCTGGCCGCCCCCGCTGACCCCAGCCAGCCTCTAGCCCCGCCCGTCCTGGCGTTCCCATGACGACTGGGCTGGTCCCGACCTCTCATTGACCTCTGCCCCTCTTCCTGCCTCACCCAGCCAGGCCATCCCCATCTTGTGTGTCATCTGCCCTCATTACTAGCCTTCCACTCTCTCTCCTATTCTTTTGCCAGTATCATCCCTGTCCGCGGCCACTCCCTACCCCCCCCCCTCCCTTTCCTTCCCCAGCTCCTTCCACCTCTCCCCAGCTCCCCAGCTCCCTACCCCAGCTCCCTACCCCTCTCCCCAGCTCCCTCCACCTCTCCCCAGCTCCCTCCACCTCTCCCCAGCTCCCTCCACCTCTCCATAGCTCCCTCCACCTCCCCCTGTACTGGATGACATTGTTAGGATGCCATCCAGTACACCAGATTCAATGAAATAGTTACACAGTTGGCGGTACACGAGGCCAGGAGGCCTAAGTCTCTTACGGTTTCACATTCAATAATATAGTGTTCTAGTGAATGCATTAAAGATTTGTTACAGAGTTTACAATCTGAGTATTCTGGTAGTGGCTCAGCCTCACTAACGTGCCAGGTGTGCCTATAGCCAAGGTGAACCTGCACAATAACTGCATCACACTGCCTGGTCCGGTTACTGTACTGACCATACAGATACATATTATTACAAAAGTTGTCATAGCTTTTAATACTGCAGCTTTCAGGCCTCTGGGCATTTCTTAGTTCTTCTAAATTTGAAGTAATTTCTTTAATTTATGTTTCTAATAATTACATTAGTCTAAAGTCATAATCAGTGTTTTCTTTCCTGCAAGCCTCATTGGCCAATCTACAAAGTCATGTTTTCCAATCCCAACATGGGAATAGGATACACACAAATTTTATACAATAGTTATTATCATTGGCAAAAATTAAATTTCATTTAATATTTCAAGGTACTTCAGACAAATTGTGATGGGTTATTTAAGTAAGGACTGGTATATGAACTGATGTATCCTATCCATGAAAAATTAATTTGGATTATCAATCTTCAGTGTGTTTAGTGGCTAGCTGAAAGCAGTCATATTGATTCCTTAATATTTCGCTCATTTCTTTGTTGCCATCAGTGAACATTCCATCTCCCTTCCGCAGGGGCCCGATACTAGATGTGATTTTTTATCTTTATTTTGCATAGGAGAAAATATTTCGGATTTTTCTCTATTTCACTGATGGCCTTTTGCTCTCTTTGCCTCTCCTGGGTTCTGTATTATTCTTATAGCTTTAGTTCGATCATTTCTATTTCTCTGCCTAGCCTTCTTCGTCGTTCTTGAGATAGGGTGCGACTCTCAAGTTGTTCCGTGATTAGTTTTTTTCGTCTATATAGGGAACACCGTTCCCGTTCCAGTCTTTTTTTTTCTTAGGTATACAAATATGCTCAAACTGTAATCCCCTACTGAGCTTATTTTTTCCAGGCACTGGTTCAGGTTTGCATTTTCTAGTTGTTCTTCCTAGCTTATTTTTGTGAAATCTTTGTTTATTTGCTCCCAGTTTATCCGTTTATTATTGAAATTGAAGAGTTCTCCTCCACTAGGATTCGGAACTGATTTTGCAGGTCTATTCCCCATGCATGTCAGAACTTCAATTAAGTTGTGATCTGAGTAACAGGTATTTGCAATCATGCTCCTAATCAATTCATCATTATCAGTGAAAATGAGGTCCAGGGTATTCTTGCTAGTTGGTTCGACTATTTTCTGGTTTAAGGAAAATCTATCGCACATCTGTGGCAGGTTATTTGCATGTGACTGTTCATTTAGGCTACTTTCCGGAGGATAGAACCTACAATTCCAACTGCCTCGACGAAGCACGGCAGAAATTGTTCATTGTGAAGGGCAAGTACATCTACATGTCCGTTCCGTGGCAACCCGTTCTCGCACTTTCTTACAGTCAATATTGACTTATTAAATACGTGCATATGCGACATACTAAACATTTACCTTGAAAAGCTTCATAGAAACACCGACCTTACCTAACCTTCTTAGTATGTTAAGATAAGCATCTTATTGCTGTAATTACAATTATTACTTAACCTATTATAGGTATAGGTTAAGTAATTGTAATTACGAAGCAATAAGATGCTTATCTTAACATACTAAAAAGGTTAGGTCGGTATTTTCTATGAAGCTTTTCAAGGTAAACTAGTATGTTTAGCGTCTCATATGCACGTACTAAATAAGTCAATATTGACTATACGAATTTGCTGAACGGGTTGTGCGTGGAGACACGTTGAGAGGTCCTGTGATACCGACACCCTGTGCAAAGACATCATACCAGACGAGTTGGAAACCAGGAGAAAAGAAAATAGCAGGTGCCCGACTGCAAGAGAATACCGCTTAGCTACAACCAGATCAAGAACCAAACCCTTGTGCGACATCTGTGTGAAAACAGAACACTCCATTCAATCATACAGTAACAGAATCAAGTTCAAAGGCAGATGATTGAGCCACCGCCCTGTACTTCCCCTCTACCTCATCTCCCGCTCTTAACTCAAGTTTTCTGCATTCTTGTCCCATTCTTCCATTCCCTGTTTACCAGCTCTATGATCTTCAAAAGTCGAAAAGTTATCCTGATATTTGCGATTGTGTGAAAACATAATGGTTCTAGTAGGGTTACCCCCGTCTGTTTCTTCAACTTGCGAAACAACTTTTTTGCACCCTACCTGTTGGTTCCGGGAATCAATGTCCACGCGAAAGATTCACGCCAAGCTCTGACCCTAGTCCGTGGTTACCGGTCATACCTTGTCTTGGTTCCAAGGATCAACGTTCTCGAGGTCAGGTTTCTGACCACGTGTCCCGATTTATGGTCTGGTCAACCAGACTGTTGGACGCAGCTGATCGAAGCCTGGCGTATAAAGCACAGCCTGGTTGATTAGGCATCTTTTGGAGGCGTTTGTCGAGTTCTCTTTAACACTGAGAGGCCGGCCACTTATGTTCCTTACGTGTAGCGGGAGAGTAAGTCTTGGGTCTGATAGAGTTCTCCCAAGAATTTCGATGTGTTATACAGTGTATTCAAGCAGTAAAGGATCTTTGCACGCTCTCTAGGTCAGCAATTTTTCTAGCTCTGAATGGGGCTGTTAGTGTGCAACAATATTCCCCCCTAGAGAGCACTAGTATCTTGAAAAGTATCATCATCTCTTGTTTGGAAGGTCCCTTTTATCCAACCTATCATCTTTCTTGCAGTCGTGACAGCAACTTTATTGTGTAAAGGCCAGCCCATCAGGGCGCAGCACCAACATAGTCCTGGAGGCACAACAAGCAGGAAGCTCGCATGGCAGCAGTCACGTCAAGGCCGAAATTAATTCCATTTCGGGGTCTTACCCACAGCTCCAGTTTCCTCCACCAGCTGATATAAACTTTTAATTTCCTCTTGGACCGCAATTTCTTGGGGTACCTATCCCCCCCCCCCCCACCCGTCTCCCAGCCAAGGCATGATGGAGCACGAAGCTGCGGGTTGTGGAGAGTTTAGCCCGTCCTCCTGAATAACGTTTTTTTTACAATAACTATTTAGTGTACAGTACCAACTTTCAAGTACCAACGTACAAGAAAGTAGTGATGGACCACCAGCATGTCAGCTTACCCTTGAGCCAGTATGTCAGGGGCCAGCCTACCAGGGGCCAGCTGTTGGGACCGAACTGTCGATTACATAGCCCAACACATTTAATTTATTATTTTCTAGTGTATAATTACTCTGATAACTACAGTTTATAGATAAATCTGGTGTTATCCGAATGTAGTCCTCTGACTTAGTCAGGTGTCGCCCTCCTCTGCCTGACCTGTTGTCAGCTGCGACACTTACACAACTCAGCCCTCACTAAGGACAAAAAATATAGGTAAAAATTTGGTCACGTATATTTATCTATATTACCCAAAAACGTGGGCATTTTATATGTCTAGTTATATATATATATATATATATATATATATATATATATATATATATATATATATATATATATATATATATATATATATATATATATATATATATAACTGAAAACTCACACCCCAGAAGTGACTCGAACCCATACTCCCAGAAGCAACGCAACTGGTATGTACAAGACGCCTTAATCCACTTGACCATCACGACCGGACATAATGAGGTGATAGCCGAGGCTATTTGAACCACCCCACCGCCGGCACTCGGATAGTTATCTTGGGCATAGCATTTTACCAAATCACCTCATTCTTTGGGGCACACGTGAGGAACACAAATGCGAACAAGCCTGAATGGTCCCCAGGACAATATGCAACTGAAAACTCACACCCCAGAAGTGACTCGAACCCATACTCCCAGAAGCAACGCAACTGGTATGTACAAGACGCCTTAATCCACTTGACCATCACGACCGGACATAATGAGGTGATAGCCGAGGCTATTTGAACCACCCCACCGCCGGCACTCGGATAGTTATCTTGGGCATAGCATTTTACCAAATCACCTCATTCTTTGGGGCACACGTGAGGAACACAAATGCGAACAAGCCTGAATGGTCCCCAGGACAATATGCAACTGAAAACTCACACCCCAGAAGTGACTCGAACCCATACTCCCAGAAGCAACGCAACTGGTATGTACAAGACGCCTTAATCCACTTGACCATCACGACCGGACATAATGAGGTGATAGCCGAGGCTATTTGAACCACCCCACCGCCGGCACTCGGATAGTTATCTTGGGCATAGCATTTTACCAAATCACCTCATTCTTTGGGGCACACGTGAGGAACACAAATGCGAACAAGCCTGAATGGTCCCCAGGACAATATGCAACTGAAAACTCACACCCCAGAAGTGACTCGAACCCATACTCCCAGAAGCAACGCAACTGGTATGTACAAGACGCCTTAATCCACTTGACCATCACGACCGGACATAATGAGGTGATAGCCGAGGCTATTTGAACCACCCCACCGCCGGCACTCGGATAGTTATCTTGGGCATAGCATTTTACCAAATCACCTCATTCTTTGGGGCACACGTGAGGAACACAAATGCGAACAAGCCTGAATGGTCCCCAGGACAATATGCAACTGAAAACTCACACCCCAGAAGTGACTCGAACCCATACTCCCAGAAGCAACGCAACTGGTATGTACAAGACGCCTTAATCCACTTGACCATCACGACCGGACATAATGAGGTGATAGCCGAGGCTATTTGAGGTCTTGTACATACCAGTTGCGTTGCTTCTGGGAGTATGGGTTCGAGTCACTTCTGGGGTGTGAGTTTTCAGTTGCATATTGTCCTGGGGACCATTCAGGCTTGTTCGCATATATATATATATATATATATATATATATATATATATATATATATATATATATATATATATATATATACAAATTACTGGACACTGTACATTAGATGTACAGTTATATATATATTGAGTACAATAACAAAGAGAACAGCGTTACTCAGCAGTGATAATGGTTCTCTTCCGAACCCTTGTACTTGTTGCAACCCGTTCTCGCAAATTTAATAAGTCAATATTGACTTATTAGTTGCGTGCATAGGTGACATACCAAACATAATAGTTTCCCTTGAAAAGCTTCATAGAAAACACCGACCTTACCTAACCTACTTAGTATGTTAAAATAAGCATCTTATAGCTTCGTAATTACAATTGTTACTTAACCTATTATAGGTATAGGTTAGGTAATAAATGTAATTGCGAAGCAATAAGATGCTTATTTTAACATACTAAGTAGGTTAGGTAAGGTCGGTGTTTTCTATGAAGCTTTTCAAGAGAAACTATTATGTTAAGTATGCACATATTTAATAAGTCAATATTGACTTATTAAATTTGCGAGAACGGGTTGCACAACCACCGCCTCAATACCCGTTCTTCCCGCATCTTATATGTACTTGCATCTGTTGCATGACTTATGTAGTCATCAATGTCTCCAAGATATATTAAGCGGCGTCCATTAATTATACGAGTGCAGTTATTCCCTGGGTGACATTAATTGACATGTGGTGGGACGAGCAGGTCTCTGGCACAGACCGCGCCGCCCCACACATCCTCCTCCTAACTTATAAGTAGGCAAAGTGGTCTAACACGAGTAAAACTAACAATGGTAGAGAAAATGTGGAGCCATTGAGTACGAAGCGTGTACACCAGGCAGGCCACTTACGGATTATAAAGCAGAGGGATACAAACTACAGTACAAGCTGTGCTCTAACATATTATACACAAACCAAGGGTAGGCTGGCCTCTGGTAGGCTGGCCTCTGGTAGGCTGGCCTCTGGTAGGCTGGCCTCTGGTAGGCTGGCCTCTGGTAGGCTGGCCTCTGGTAGGCTGTGTTACAGGAAGTTTCTTTTATCGTGTTATTGCGTCGCATCAGAGTATAAGTAGTGGTACTTAAGAGTAATGCTTTCCTACTAAATGTTACAACGACTTTAACAACCATGCAGGTTGTTAACGACCCACACGGCGTGGCTCGTCCGGTGGCGGGAATTCTGTTGGCCAATCAGAATCACCGGGCGAGGCAATGAGTACAGGTCAGAACCTGGGCAGGGCAGTACTCTACACTCTTCCTTCTTGTCGACATGGCCTAGTTGTGGGACCTGCCGTAGGGCGAGATTGTGACGAGGTGATCCACTCTCTTCTGAACTACGACCCGGGAAGATGGTGACTGTTAACGCCGTGGGGGGTGTTAGACATCTACCGTCGACATCAGGATAATAATATTGAGCCACGAGAAGGTAGAAAAGTTCTACAGATGCTTGTGTTAGCTGTATGTATATACCGTCGTGTCAGTGTAGTTGGCTGAGGGTCTCAAGAACTGTCTTGCTATTACGTAGTGGATACAGGCAAGAGAAGGCAACCCGTTCTCGCAAATTTAATAAGTCAATATTGACTTATTAAATTTGCGAGAACGGGTTGGGTTGTGGGAGCAGCCGTCCTTTCCACTTGCCACAACCCACACAAAGTTGTATACTAAATAACCCGAATCTAACAAGGCGACCCACGCATAGAAAACGTGATTGTGTGCCGATAGAATTTATACTACATTATATTTTGTCCGTTGAAGATTGTCAAAATACGATGTATTACTGGAGAGGAGAGGTCAGGAAGGGAGGGAGGCTGGCGGGCGGGGACACGCTCACCGCTGGTCAGTGTCGCCGCGATCAATACCATAAACCTCCGAGGACATTCCCATATCAATTATGAATGAATAGAACACGGGATATCGACACAGATAAGGTAGGATAATGAGCACTTGAAGAATTTGTATATTTCACTGTAGTTTAGTTTACATAATTCAAACAGCACATGATGTTATTGTGAACTTTATAATAATTTGTATGTGATACCTGCTTGATGGGGTTCTGGGAGTTCTTCTACTCCCCAAGCCCGGCCCGAGGCCAGGCTCGACTTGTGAGAGATTGGTCCACCAGGCTGTTGCTTGGAGCGGCCCGCAGGCCCACATATCCACCACAGCCCGGCTGTGGATGTGGATTGTTTTACTGTTATTGTTTGAAGACAATAACCACAGTCCCGCTGCCTGTCAAGCACACCAGGACATGGCCGCCCTACACCACACACATCACCACCTTCTGAGTCTTACTGTAGTCCAAGTGTCGTTCTTGATTGTCAGATTCATTTCTGTGCGCGAGGCCTGTCTGAAGATGAAGGACTGGCGGTAGTTAACACACTGCCTGCTAACCGGACCATGGCCACACCCTCCAACTGATGCAGCCCGATGGACACTTAAATCAATGTTGGTTCCCTGGATGGTATTGGGTGAAGCACCAACCTGAACCACCATCCAGGGAGCTGGACTAGATATATATATCTAGACTAGATATATATATCTAGACTAGATATATATATCTAGACTAGATATATATATCTAGACCAGATGGTCTAAGAGATGGTCTAATACATAACATATTAACCTATACATAATTCTCCAAGAGCTACATCTCGGCATTCTCGTACAGATCAAAAGGTTAAAATGTGGATAAATCTTAAGAGTTTTGCTATATTATGAGAGGGACCAGACACCTTCAGTATGTGTATTTCTTGCAAGGTGAGAGAGAGGGGAAGGCAGCCCCGGGAAGTGGTGTCGGTGAAGGTCAGGTGTTCTCACTGTCATACGTCAGGCTTCGAGTAGCCTGTCATCCAACAGCCTGGTTGACCAGACGACCACCCGGGAGGCCTGGTCGGAGAACGGGCCGCGGGGCCGTTGATCCCCGCAAACAAAACAAGGTAGCCACAAGGTAGATAAGTAATTATCAAAAGAAGGCACCAAGCCGGGAAGGCTATATAGCAACATCAAATGTGGGATAATCATAGAGCATTAAATATCACTAAGGATGCCAATACGAGAACAAAGGCGCACAAGGCGAACGATATCAAAGGTACCGGATTCACTAAGTATTCAATCGCGGGACAAGTGACCGCGAGGGACGGTCGGGAAGCAAGACACGCACGTCCTGGAAGTCCAAACATTCAACAAGGATATATATGCACGACCGTAAGATAGACAATGCAGTAAGGAGCAGGGCGGCGCACCATTAAGTGCCCGTGAGTTAAGCGTGTATGGTCATTACGCAACCTCGCCAGAGCCGTTTCCCACCGCCGGTTACGGTGGTAGGAGGAAGGCCACGGGGAGGAGGAGCTGTGGGACCTCCTCCTGTATGTGCTCCTGCAGGAGCTGCTCCCGCAGGAACACATACTCACCACAGCCCGGTTGGTCCGGCACTTCTTTTAGAAAACACTCTAGTTTTATCTTGATGTTCACGGTCGTTCCGGCAATATTTCTTATACTTCCTGGGAGGATGTTGAACAACCGCGACCTCTGATGTTTATACAGTGTTCTCTGATTGTGCCTATGGCACCTCTGCTCTTCACTGGTTCTATTCTGCATTTTCTTCCATATCGTTCACTCCAGTACGTTGTTATTTTACTGTTTAGATTTGGGACCTGGTCCTCCAGTATTTTCCACGTGTATATTATTGGATATCTCTCTCGTCTCCTTTCTAGCACATATATATATGTAATATATTAGGTCACAGATTGTGTGTATTAGGCCTAGGATACATAGGTTAGGTTTCATTAGCAACATAAATATAAAAACTTTTCCGGTCTGTCGAAATTCAATAATACAAAAGTCTACTTTCTATTGGACCATCTCGTCTATATTTGTACGATCGACCACATGGTTACTATAAGTACATTAATTTTAGGAGGATGGGCTGGGTTCAATCCCCTCGGATACCTTTGTGTATTTCCACACAGCCTCTAAGTCAACAAATTAATTTCTCCTTTGAATGGCTGTAAAGTCTGCATGTGCATCTTGTAGGCATAAATTCAATACAAGCTTTTAAGAAATGGCTGAATCGGTGCTGACACTTTGAAAATTAATCTCTTGCATTTATATTGAGAATATGTGAGGCAGAGTTGCCTCACATATTGCCTATGGAGTTGCCTATGGAGTTGCCTATGGAGTTGCCTATGAAGTTGCGCCCTGTCAGGGCGCAACTCCATAGTCTTCAGAGACTGAAGGATGCCTACGACATGTGAGGCAGACCACTACGTAATACTCCGGTAGTTTACCTGTGATTAGTTAAGGAAGCTACTCAACTCCCCCAAGGCCGGCCTAGGGGACCAGGCTTTGGTGAGAACTTGATCGATCACGATGTTGCTTGGATCACAAGTGTTCCTTCATATATCCATTATAACTAAGGTTGGTCTTGTAACTGTTACTGGGGGTACAGAGGGGGTAACTGGGGTACAGAGCTTGTCATCGCAATTGACCTTGATCATATTTGAATGATTGTTATTCTTTGCATTCAGTCTGACAGGAAATCTAAAATCCAACAGCCCCACTTTCCCCACCAATCACCAATAACAATAACAGCTAGGCCTCTGACGTCATACCCCAAAAGCCGCGAGTGCCACTCTTGTAGGCCAGCCTCAGTTGACAGCCTCTCCCTGAAGCAGGTAGATAGGATCTCGGAAGGGCGGATATTGTCTTATCTACCGATGAAGAAATCACAAGGAACCAGTGTGTATTCTCTACATCCCAAGATACTCTATCGTATCTATGACTAGCAAGATGAGTTGAAACAAGTAGGGGTGTTGAGGGAAGCAGGGGTATTGGGGGAGGGGGAGGGTGGGTTGTTGGGGGTGGTAGGGGGGGTTGTAGAGGTGGTGGTAGGGGTAGTGGTTTGGGTGATGGGGGAGGTGGGGGTGGTAGTGTTCGGGGGGGGGGGGTAGTGGGTGAGGGTAGAGGGGAGGGTGTGCTGGGTCAATACTGGAGCGACTGAGCTAAATGTCAACCTCGTAGTGTTATGTTCCTTCTCCCTCCTGTACCTTCCCTTCATTTTCCTCACCCGATAACACCCACTCCAACAACAACCCCTTCATGACCCCGGGGCTGAGGGCACTCGCCAACACCCCGGGGCTGCGGGCACTCGCCAACACCCCGGGGCTGAGGGCACTCGCCAACACCCCGGGGCTGAGGGCACTCGCCAACACCCCGGGGCTGAGGGCACTCGCCAACACCCCGGGGCTGAGGGCACTCGCCAACACCCCGGGGCTGAGGGCACTCGCCAACACCCCGGGGCTGAGGGCACTCGCCAACACCCCGGGGCTGAGGGCACTCGCCAACACCCCGGGGCTGAGGGCACTCGCCAACACCCCGGGGCTGAGGGCACTCGCCAACACCCCGGGGCTGAGGGCACTCGCCAACACCCCGGGGCTGAGGGCACTCGCCAACACCCCGGGGCTGAGGGCACTCGCCAACACCCCGGGGCTGAGGGCACTCGCCAACACCCCGGGGCTGAGGGCACTCGCCAACACCCCAGGGCTGAGGGCACTCGCCAACACCCCGGGGCTGAGGGCACTCGCCAACACCCCGGGGCTGAGGGCACTCGCCAACACCCCGGGGCTGAGGACACTCGCCAACACCCCGGGGCTGAGGGCACTCGCCAAGACCCCGGGGCTGAGGGCACTCGCCAAGACCCCGGGGCTGAGGGCACTCGCCAAGACCCCGGGGCTGAGGGCACTCGCCAACACCCCGGGGCTGAGGGCACTCGCCAACACCCCGGGGCTGAGGGCACTCGCCAACACCCTGGGGCTGAGGGCACTCGCCAACACCCCGGGGCTGAGGGCACTCGCCAACACCCCGGGGCTGAGGGCACTCGCCAACACCCCGGGGCTGAGGGCACTCGCCAACACCCCGGGGCTGAGGGCACTCGCCAACACCAGCAGGAAAATTGAAGGGTTGTTCTGCATACCATGAATTCTAAGAAACATTACCGAACCCAAATTATAAAGTCAATTGGAAACGAGAGCAGTTGCCATAGAAGTTGCTTGTTACTGAGGCTGTGATGAGGATGGGTGTGCGGGCCGCCGCCAGCATCAGTCTCGCTGATGAAGCTATCGCCAGGTAAGTCTGGCCTCTCGCCAGGTAAGTCTGGCCTATCACCAGGTAAGTCTGGCCTCTCGCCAGGCTGTGAAATACGGAAAATCTCCAAAAAGGTCAGAAGTAAAGAGGGTTAAACGAGCACTACAGGAGGTCCCTTACCTCAACCTCGTGTGATGTTTATTTTTATTTCCCCCGTGAGCTTTCGCGGCTCTTGCTGCTCTTGGCAGAACTGTTTTCAGCGAGTTGACCTGACTTTACCTGCGTGAACAACTCTATTTACCAGGAATTAGGTTAATTTGCATTGATGTTTCTGCACAAAAATTCTTGAAATTATTGAGAAGTAACCGTGCGCGAGTCTGAGAGAGAGAATCCCAGCAAGAGAAATACACGTGAGACGGGCCATGTTATCTGGGAGAGGGATGAAGGGCAGCGGGTCGTGGAAGAGCCCCGCTGAGACCTTCCACGGCGCTCTCCTCACCTCTCTAACTCCTGCTGAAGAGCTCCTTACACGGCCAGGTAGCTTCCTCCCGCCTCTCACTACACCTCACCCAACCATTCCCTCTCTCCTCAACGTCACTTTTGTGACTTTTTTTTACCCAACCTCACTCCCCCTCACCATCTTTCTCCCTCGTCTTTCACCGTGCATCTTGTCTTCTCAGCGCCACTCCGCCAGCAAGCCAGTGGGAGGCTCTCACTTGAGTGCCTACAGCCAAGGGCCTTCGTGCGGTCCTCACCGAGGTCCTTACTTCTGTACTTCCTCCAGCCCCCCCCCACCACCACCCACCCACTCAGGACATCCCCCTCCCAGCCTGCCAGTCACACCACCATGGGAGGTGTGCTGTGACCATGACGGTACAGGGGAAGAGAGACACTTGCAAGATATGCACTTGACCGGACATAACTGACGTTATGTCCGGTCAGGACGAAGAGGCTTCGTGAGGAGGCTTCCCAAGCAGGGATGGTGTGGCCTGCTTGAGTCTTTGGTCATCCATAAGGCAACCGGAGCAGTTTCCTCCAGGCGTAGGACAGGACTGTTAGCTCTGCTAAAATGGTTAACCTGGAGGGTTTAAGTAGTGGTAAGGGGAAGCGAAGATGGTCTAAAATTGCACTTTGTTCCTTACAGCTTTGGGTGCAAGTCCCATGCACTGCCATGAACATTCACTTCCTGCAGTTATGATTTCCTGAGGTGATCTGGTTCATCAGACTAAATGCAAATTATATTCCAATTACAATAGGGCTAAAAAACAGCATAAGTACTGGCGTTTCTTCGATCTCAAGCCGTAAAGGTATACAATGACTTGACTACCCAGAAGTTAAACTGGAGAGGATGTAACTCAGGCCTGATAATGGCGTCCATTCATATGGGATGTTTACAGGTCTGCTCGTCTGTCTCCTATCCAGTGGCCATCAGAGGGGCACCACAAACCCCTCCAGGGTGTCGAAGCACACACTTCCTTACTACAAAGTTGTACCACACGGGGGATGAGGGACAAAGAAAGGATAAGGAGAAGAGATAGAAGAAACGGAAAGGAACAGGGAGAATGTGTAGAAAAGAAAGGAAAGGAAGAAAATAAAAGGGAGTGTGGGAAAAGGAGAGGAAAAAGGAGTGAGGTACGCGGATTAAATGAGTCAGTGAGCCAAATTCTAAAGCACTTGGCCCAGAGTTATGAAGGTCTCGCTCAACGCCAAGAGCTGAACATTTCTTGTAGTGGAGCGTTAGTCGGGGCCCGGCGACGACCACCACACCCCGAGGAGAGGACGACCATGGCCACTCTCAGAGCCGGGAGGGAGGGAAGACCATCTTGAGGTTATCTTGAGATGATTTCGGGGCTTTTTAGTGTCCCTGCGGCCCGGTCTTCGACCAGGCCTCCACCCCCAGGAAGCAGCCCGTGACAGCTGACTAACACCTAGGTACCTATTTTACTGCTAGGTAACAGGGGCATAGGGTGAAAGAAACTCTGCCCATTGTTTCTCGCCGGCGCCTGGGATCGAACCCAGGATCACAAATCCAGCGTGCTGTCCGCTCGGCCGACCGGCTCCCTGCCACCATAGCCGCCCATAAAACAGGAAAACAAGTTGGATGGGCCATGGCCACCGCCACAGTTCTTATTAACACACATAGGAACATGTGTAGCTAGGCAGCAACCCAAGGATAGCCCTACATGAAGGGTTACATAGCTTGAGTCAAGAACTATGTGGTATAGATCCGTCATCTCTCAGGACGCGGCCACGTCAGCAGTTGTCTACACTGGTAAACTTGGGGTTAATTATGAGGTTATCCTTAAGAGCAGGGGAGTGGGTGAGCACTTACCAACCTCCAGGGCCCTCATACTGGCTGGTCTCAAGGTCTCATGACTGGACATTCAGTAATGTGGTGTATGAGGTCATGACCCAGTTCCTGCTCAGGTAGCTTGCACGTGAAGTGCTCAGGAGATTGACAACGTGTAGCCACCTGCCGCAGGTAACGGCTCCCCAACTTGCCGCCGCGCGGCCGTTGATCTCCGGAACCTCAAGGTAGGTAGCTAGTTGTAGTGCTGCTAGTTCTCTTAGTGTACTGTTGCCTAGTTATAGTCCAGCTAGTTCTATTAGTGCACTGGTAGCTAATGGTGGTGTTGCTAGTTTTGTAGGTTACCTTCTGATTATTCCGAGGATCAAGTCCCCGCGGCCCGGTCTCTGACCAGGCCTCCTGGTTGATGCTCTGGTGAACCAGCCTGATGCAGCTGTTCCCAGCTTGACGTATGAATCCCAGCATGTTTGGAGGTGTTTGTCGAGTTCTCTTTGGAGCATTGTGAGAGGCCGGCCAGCTATGCCCCTTGTGTACAGCGAGAGCGTGTTGAACAGTTTTAGGCCTTTAATGTTGACAAAGTTCTCTCTGAGTAACTATTGCACCTCTACTCTTCAAAGGCGGTGTTCAGCACATCTTGCCATGCCTCCTGGTCTCATATGGAGTTATTCCCGAGTGCAAATTCGAAACTCGTCACACTAATATTTGCAAAGTGTAGAATATTATGTACCTCTCTGGCCTGCGCTCTACAGAATATGGTGGCAGGTCCACTACCACACACCCCTATTCTCCCCCTACACTCACCCCTCTGTGTGGCGTGTATGGCAGCCCCACAACCGTCACTATGGCAACCTGCCTCTCAGGAGAGTAGACACGGTGTCGCCATCCTCTGCGGCACATCACCTCGCTGCTGCTGCCGCCTCTCTCCACCACACCACTCATAAAACACTAGTGTTATACTTAGGTAAACTAAGCCAAGACCTCGCTAATGATATGTCAACTAAGTAGACACGTTCTTAATGGCTTGGTGTTGACACGGACCTCACTAGGGTAATGGTGGTGTGTATACACCAGGGGTCAGTAATGGTGGTGTGTGTACACCAGGGGTCAGTAATGGTGGTGTGTGTACACCAGGGGTCAGTAATGGTGGTGTGTATACACCAGGGGTCAGTAATGGTGGTGTGTGTACACCAGGGGTCAGTAATGGTGGTGTGTGTACACCAGGGGTCAGTAATGGTGGTGTGTGTACACCAGGGGTCAGTAATGGTGGTGTGTGTACACCAGGGGTCAGTAATGGTGGTGTGTGTACACCAGGGGTCAGTAATGGTGGTGTGTATACACCAGGGGTCAGTAATGGTGGCCAGTGTCCACCAGGGGTCAGTAATGGTGGCCAGTATACACCAGGGGTTAATAATAGTGACATATACTGCTGGCGGAGCCCAGACTGAACAGAGGTGTGCAGGCAATCGTCGCGGACGGGCGTGTCCCCCTGGGCCAAGAGCATACTCATGTCTAATCTACACAAGGCACTTTACATCTATGGTGAGTCACAGTTACTAGTCTTGCTCCACACCCACCCAACTGGGCGGCAGTTCTACAGTCATGTGCTCCACACCCACCCAACTGGGCGGCAGCTTTACAGTCATGTGCTCCACACCCACCCAACTGGGCGGCAGCTGCACCTACAGTAAGCAAATTTTTGATACTTCACTAAGATTCCCGGCAGTACATCATTATGAATGAAGTACTTACACATTTCCTGGACACCACTGATGGTGTTATCTCGGAATTCCGCGATTTTTCCACATTCCATTATATAATGACGCAAAGTATGCGAATAGTTCTGCTGACAGAGTTTACATTTAGTCAAATCTACATCAGCAGATGTTACAAACTCCCAGAGGTACTTGTAGCCGAGCCTAAGCCTAGCAGTGATAACGTCTTGAAGTCTACTAACCTTACTGGATGACCCATAGACGTGCGGCTCTTCCTGCATAATAGAATGATGATAGATGGAGTAACTGGTGTGAATTTCACTTTGCCTGAAGTCTACGAGATTTTGTTGAAGTTCCAGGAATATTACTGCCCTCAGGCTGCTCAAAAGCAGTCCAAGATGGTAATCAATTCCCACTTTATGAGCAAAGGTCTTGGCTAACTCATCAGTTCTATCGTGCATTCGGAGACCAATATGGGAAGGAATCAACAGGAGACAAACTCTGACACCATCATTGATTATTTCATTATATCTGTGTCTACCTTCAGACACAAGCACTTCACAGTTATGCCTTGGGGAGCTGAGGGCAGTCAAGGATGACAAGGAGTCACTTACAATTAGCGTGTCAACTTTGGATTCATATACGCGCTCGAGTGCAAGGATTATAGCAACCAATTCTGTTTGAAGAGTGGAGGCCCAGTTATTTATACGCGCTCCACACTCATGGGAGAAGGAACCATCTCTCCCTGTCACAACAACTGCACTTCCAGCTGCACCATGGGATTGGTGCAAGGATCCATCAGCGTAAATAATCTGAGAAAGAGAGCGCTCTCTGACCAGAGCATCAATTTGGCTTAAGGCATTGTACTTTCCTTCTTGTCGAAGCAAGTGTTGTTTTTAATCAGCTTCTTGGGTGGGAAAGAGGGGGGGTGGAGGCAGTAATTTGGAAAGGGGTGATCTCCCCGGGGACAGGAAAGTGTCGTTGTTGCTCGTGTCCTTCTCAGCCGTCTCGCAACACCTACACATTAATAACAAGGATCAGTTACCGAGTCATTGTGCAATTATCGGACACGTGTATGGTAGCCAGGTGTAGGCTAGCTCTTGGCAGGCCAGTACGGAGACACGTGACTAAGTCAGTGTTGGAGGTAGTGTGGGTGGAGGCTGGAGAAGGTATCACCTCCCTGACACAAGTCTCACCAAGTTTGTTGGTCCCGAGGACAATATCGACGTGCCTATCACCTCGCCTCTAGTCACCAGCTTCAACTTTCAAAACTCGCCTCCCAACAATTTTGTTCTCAATTTTCTCTGGTTATTAACTATGCTAATAGTTTTACCCGATATTTTCCAAGGCTCATGGACGCACTATTTATATTTTACTACTTATGCCTGCAGGATCTTGAGGTTATCTTGAGATGATTTCGGGGCTTAGCTTCCCCGCGGCCCGGTCCTCTACCAAGCCTTCCTTTTGTTACACCCCGTTCCCCCCCCCCCAGGAAGCAGCCCGTAGCAGCTGTCTAACTCCCAGATACCTATTTACTGGTAAGTAACAGGAGCATCAAGGTGAAAGAAACATTTTGCCCATGTCTTCGCCTCCATCGGGGATCGAACCCCGAACCTCAGGACTACGAATCCGAAGCGTTGTCCCCTCAGCTGTCCGGCGCAGCTCGAGGCGGGATCGAGGTGTTGGATCTTCGACACCGCCTTTCTAATCGTCGGCTAACTAATGTACTGACTCCCGACATATTTTACCGTCATATCAACTACATATATTGCTCTCAAAACACACACACCAACACAGGGTTCTGTACTCGGATCTAGCCTATTATATTAGTAAATGATCTTCCAGAGGGTACAGACTCATTCCTCTCTATCTTTGCTGATGATGCCAAAATTATGAGAAGGATTAAGGCAGATGAAGACAGCATGAGACTACAAGATGACCTGGACGAGCTGAAGGAATGGACCGACAAATGGCTATTAGAGCTTAACTCGAGCAAATACAAAGTAATGAAGATAGGGGTAAGGAGCAGGAGACCGGATCCATGGTACCATTTGGAGCATTCTGGAGATTAAATCATTCAAAAATCTGGGAGAGAGAAAGACCTGGAACTTGATATTGAGCCAGACCTGGTCCCTGAAGCCCACATCAAGAAGATATCAGCCACATGTACTCGCTTGGCCAACATTAGAACTGCCTCATATGTCAGACCAATCCTGGAGTGTGCAGCTCCAGTCCGTATCAAGTCAAGCACAAGACTAAATTAGAGAGTTCAAAGGTATGCTACCAGACGGGTATCCAAACTGAGAGGTATGAGCTACGAGGAGAGACTATGGGAACTAAACCTCGCGTCGCTGAAAAAAAAAGTTAGGGGAGACACGATGACCGCATACAAGATTCTCAGATAAATTGATAGGGTCGATAAAGACATTATTTACCACGGGTGGTACACGCACTAGGGGACACAGGAGGAAACTAAGTACTCAAATGAGCCATAGAGACATTAGAAGGAACTTTTTTAGTCTCAGATTAGTTAACAAATGGATTGCATTAGGCAGTGATGTGCTGGAGGCAGACCCCTTACTCAGTTTCAAATGGAGATATGATGGAGCCCAACAGGCTCGGGAATCCGTGCACCAGTTGATTGACGGTTGAGAGGCGGGACCAAAGAGCTGACGCGCAACTCCCGCAAGTACAAGTACACATTTGGCCATGTGATGACCATTTATAAAACGGAATTGTGAGAGGCAGGAGCGCCCTGTTCTAAACCCGTGTTGTCCGGGGTATGTTGATGGGACGCCATGTGATTTGTAATCTTACTTCCTTGGACTCTATCAAAGATTTTTATGATGTGTGAAGTTAGAGCTGTTGCTCTATATTCTTGTGCATCTGTTTTACTGCCTCCTTTGTGAAGTGGTTCGATCTTCGCTGTTTTAAGTATGTCAGGGATAAGACAAGTACCTAGGCTCTGTCTCTAAAAGATGTTTGGGGCCTGTGATAGTTATGTTTTTTTCCCTTCTTGATCACTCTAGAATTCCAGGAGTGTGGCCTGGTGCAGAGTGCATGGGCATGCTGTCTATGGCTACTTCAAAGTCTGGTGGGGTTAGGGTGACAGCTCATACATGGTTCCATATTGGTGTTACATTCGTGAAGAATTAATTTTAAATTCACATCTTCAATGTGTTCCGGAGTTCAATTAAAACAGAATCGTACTGAAGCCTCAGTATTTTACTAATTTCTTTGTTGTCGTCTTTAAAAGTTCCTTCACCCATCCATCAGAACAATCAAGAGAGGTCAGAACCTTGCAAAAGCTTGGAATATTGCAGACGATGAGTCACAATAACGTGGCTGAAGACATGATAACCAACCCACACACCACAAGATAACGAGACGACGACGTTTCGTCGCTCCAGGACCATTATCAAGTTAATTGTAACTTGATAATGGTCAAGGACGGCCCAAAACGTCGTCGCCTCCTCATCCTCTGGTGTGTGGCGCGGTAATCGCCTCGAATATTTATATTTCATTTATACTATAATCGTTAATTCACCATATGAACTATTTACCGACTCGGCAGGGTAATTATCCTGCACTGATGGCATGCTTAGTTCACCAGTTGTCGCTCGGGGGCCGTGCCCCCTCACAGGAGGGGGGAGACGGGCCAGGGGACGGGAGTGAGGGATGATAACTTACCTGTCATGCTTGTCTACGGCTGAGGGATGATGGAGGATGGTCTGGTTGTCAGTCATCACCACAATGCTCTTCGTGCCCAACTCCTTCTCTGTAACACAACAACAACAACCACTATAATTTACTGCACAGTCTTCACTCTCACAACTGTTACAATATACACATCTAAGTTAATAGCTCGTATAAACACTGGCATTACACACATAAATCACAATAGCGTGATGCATCAAATGATCGGCCCTTGTCGATGTCTTCAAACACTCTCATTCATTAAAACAAATATAATTTCGTAGAACATCGCAGTATTATCGTAAGTAATATAGGATTTTTATAGGTGTGATATGAGGAAATACTCGAGTGGTGTATATACGCTCAAAGATATATTCATCGGTACATATATGCACGCAAGCAAAGTTGAGAAATGAATTGATTTCAGTAATACACGTTGCTTCATGGAACATTATATATTACTATTTTTTTTGTGTAGGGATATATCTGCTCGGGCCCTGGTTGATGGGGTTCTGGGAGTTCTTCTACTCCCCAAGCCCGGCCCGAGGCCAGGCTCGACTTGTGAGAGTTTGGTCCACCAGGCTGTTGCTTGGAGCGGCCCGCAGGGCCCTAAGCCTCTGGCTGGCCCATGAAGTGTTACTCTTGTCTGTCTGTCTTAGGTGTTGGATGATATTTATGACCCTTGTGTTGGCTTTAATAACAATACCCCAGAGTGTTGTAACAACTTCCTCTGCGATCTTAAATCTCAATTGAAATCATATTTGGTTTGCAACTCTGCACTGTGTTACACAATGCTCCAGTGGTCTCATAGGCATTTTTCGACAATCTTAACATTTCCTAAAAAGTTCAAGTGAATTTATTGAGGTAATACCTTACCTACCTTGAGATGCTAAAGTACAGATAATAAAGTACATCCCAAAAAAGAAAGAGTAGCTTAGGCTACTTCTACCCTCTATTTCGAGTCCCTCAAGGGCTTATAAATCCATACAGAAGATAATCATATTATACATTAGAAATACTGAAATTTCCTCTCATCTCGTGAAACTGTGAGCCTATTTCCCAAGCACATGGGTATCCAAGCCTGATGCGGTGTGAGTGCTTCTCTTGTATTGTTCCCTTTCATCACAATAGTACTTTATAGTTGGTTAAATTCTTGCACCAACCCGCAGATCCAGAAGCTGCGTCATGTCACTGTTCCATCTCATTATTGTCTTATTCTGCGTTAGACTCTGTGTCCTGTAAATGTCTACATTCCCCTTCTTAGTTTTAAGTTTTGTAGCTTCATCTGCGATGCCAATCCCTGGTATTTCTACACGACTTGACACGCGGTGGAATATTCGGGGACCTTGACGTTCGAGTGTATGTATTAACGCTATAACGTTGGTGGTCATATGGATGCTGGCACACAAGTGTTCTTGTTGCAAGTTTTCAGTGGCATTTCTTGAGTCTATATGTATGATAACTTGTTGTCGGTGTTCAGCAAGAACATGTTCCGAAGCCTTGTGGATGGCTAGCATCTCTGTGATATTGAACACCTGTTTTAGAGTCTCCAACTGTAGAATTTACTGCCTTACCTTGAGGTTACCTTGAGGTGCTTCCGGGGCTTAGCGTCCCCGTGGCCCGGTCGTCGACCAGGCCTCCTGGTTGCCTTACCGTCAGCTGCAGATTATTGTCTCTGCTGGTCTACTGATCCATTAGTGACGTATGTGAAGCTGTCAGATGACAAGTTTGTTTCTATATCCATCCGTGTAATGGTGCGTAGCGGATGGGGATTTGATCTGATTCTCTTTCTCTTGTAGAGCCATAATCTTACAGTCTGCTGGCGGGGAGACCCAATAGGTTTGCACAATACAGTCTGCGTGTATTCCGTCGACACCGCTCTCAGTGACTGTGTATTCACTTAGCTGTGCTTGCGGGGGTTGTGTCACAACACAGGATGTGATGGAAGTGGGTCACCGGGTCGCTCCAAGCAACAGCCTTTTAAACCAAGTTATCACAAGACAATCATGAACCTCGACCCGCCTTGGAAGGTAAAAGATCTCTAGAAACGAATATAGGTAAACATCCTTTACCGGAGAGCCAAGTCCAGTAGTACTGGAGGTCGCCCCCAGAGGCGAACGCTCCCACTAACTCTTCCATTTTGTTCTCAAGACCAATTTTCAGTCAGTGCCGCAAGAGGAGTGGAGCGAGGAGACGAGGCGACGGCACCAGTAGTGGCCAAGATAAACACAGTGAAGATGTATGAAAGAGGAGGAATGTGAATTTATTATTATTAACATCTTTATTGACAAAATTAATTACAATTTTGCCTAATCTGAGGATTTTGATAGTCTTATTAAAGTGAGGATAATGGTGGTATTCACTGTCACGCAGGACAGAGGGTCATACATAAGACAATAGGTCTAAACTATAGGCTGAAGCACATATATCATGGGGAATGTGAAGGAATAGTAGGATGGTGGGGTAGTGACCACCATTGGTCGCCTAAATGAGGTTGAAGGGTCGAGCAGTAGTTCCCGAGCCCCGCCTTACCAGTCGGCTGTTGACCAAACCACACATTAGAAAGTGAAGGGACGACGACGTTACGGTCCGTCCTGGACCATTCTCAAGTCGGCTGTGTAACGCAGTCACTGCCCTCTCACCTGTTTATTGTGATACATTCTTTTGAAATAAAAGAAAGATGAGAATTATGAAGAGGAAGAGGAGGAGGAGCGAGTGGTGGTGAAGACGACGAGTCCAGCAATAATAGTGTGTAAATGTTGACAATTACATCATGGTAGTGAAGAGCTGCTCACGGCACCTTTCTCCGTGGCGCGCCCCCTCCACCCACCCACACAGTAAACACCGCGTGCTACACCCTACACCTCACATACACAACACCCAGGTAAATAACACTCCACAAACTAAATAACTGAGACAGACAGACTGCGTGCATGATCACCAGTACCAACCTGGGCCACATTAAAGCGGCTAAACTCATTTGTGTGTGTGTGTGTGTGTGTGTGTGTGTGTGTGTGTGTGTGTGTGTGTGTGTGTGTGTGTGTGTGTGTGTGTACTCACCTGGGTTGTACGTGTGTACTCACCCAATTGTACTCGCCTAATTGTGCTTGCGGGGGTTGAGCTCTGGCTCTTTGGTTCCGCCTCTCAACCGTCAATCAACTGGTGTACAGATTCCTGAGCCTATTGGGCACTATCATATCTATACTTGAAACTGTGTATGGAGTCAGCCTCCACCACATCACTTCCTAATGCATTCCATTTGTCAACCACTCTGACACTAAAACAGTTCTTTCTAATATCTCTGTGGCTCATTTGGGCACTCAGTTTCCACCTGTGCCCCCTTGTGTGTATGTCACTTGTGTTAAATAACCTGTCTTTATCTACCCTGGTGTGTGTGTGTGTGTGTGTGTGTGTGTGTGTGTGTGTGTGTGTGTGTGTGTGTGTGTGTGTGTGTGTATACACACACATTATAATATATATTATATATATACACGGGCCCTCATCCCGTGCCCAGGGTGCCCTCATCCCGTGCCCAGGGTGCCCTCATCCCGTGCCCAGGGTGCCCTCATCCCGTGCCCAGGGTGCCCTCATCCCGTGCCCAGGGTGCCCTCATCTCGTGCCCAGGGTGCCCTCATCCCGTGCCCAGGGTGCCCTCATCCCGTGCCCAGGGTGCCCTCATCCCGTGCCCAGGGTGCCCTCATCCCGTGCCCAGGGTGCCCTCATCTCGTGCCCAGGGTGCCCTCATCCCGTGTCCAGGGTGCCCTCATCCCGTGCCCAGGGTGCCCTCATCCCGTGCCCAGGGTGCCCTCATCCCGTGCCCAGGGTGCCCTCATCCCGTGCCCAGGGTGCCCTCATCCCGTGCCCAGGGTGCCCTCATCCCGTGCCCAGGGTGCCCTCATCCCGCCCCAAGCCGCGTCAGGTCGGCGGGGCGCCCAACATGGGTCACTTGCCCCAACAAGAGACAGGCGCTGGTACCACAACAATAAAGACTAAGCCACTCCAAGCGCTATAAATACCCACACTCAAGCCGGCAATCTCCGTCCACACCGTTGTGCGTGTCAGGGCTTAAGCTATAAACCCATTGTACATATTTAGAGGACGTTTTAAACGAAATATGTCTCAACCTGTATATCATCCTGCCGCAAGGTACATGGCTGGCATTGTCTACCTGGACCATACCTGGACAGGGTTTCCGGAGTTCTTCTACTCCCCGAGCCCGGCCCGAGGCCAGGCTTCACTTACCTGGTTGATACCTGGTTGATGGGGTTCTGGGAGTTGTTCTACTCCCCAAGCCCGGTGCACCAGTGGTGGTACCCCCCTATATATAAATTATATTATATTATATATATATATATATATATATATATATATATATATATATATATATATATATATATATATATATATATATATATATATATATATATAAACTATTCATGCCCGTGCCATCCTCTTGGGTGGCTTACTCTTCATCAATCAATCTCACTCTCATCACAATGGACTTGAGAATGGTCCAGGACGGACCGAAACGTCGTCGTCTTCTCATCTTCTGGTGTGTAGTTTAGTTTTTATATCTTCAGTCGCGTTATTGTGACTCATCGTCTGCAAAAAAATAATATTGGCAGTGGAAAGGTGGCAAAGGGCAGACCGGAGTGTGCTGACCAGTGCGCCACCGGAGCCTTGATAGACCAGTGTGGGGAGACCGGGCCCTTCTGGTAACCAAGTCCCTGGGGCCAGATTCACGAAGCAGTTACACAAGCACTTACGAACCTGTCCATCTTTTCTCAATCTTTGGCGCCTTTGTTTACAATTATTAAACAGTTAATGAGCTCCGAAGCACCAGGAGGCTGTTTATAACAATAACAACAGCTGATTGGGAAGTTTGCATGCTTGTAAACTGTTTAATAAATGTAACCAAAGCCGCCAAAGATTGAGGAAAGATGCACACGTTCGTAAGTACTTGCGTAACTGGTTCGTGAATCTGGCCCCTGATGACCAGCTGACAGGCACCCATCACTCGCCCACCACAACTGCCCACAATATACAAGATGCTTGACAGTACTTCGCACAACTTTCGTGTTCAATGCAAAAGTTAGAGTATTACAATCTTATAAACTGCGATTGCTTGTAAAAATAGGCATAGGATACAATTGCTTGTGCTTTTTCATGTATGTTTATAAGAGGATCTAGCATGAGAGGTGAGGAGTGGGTGGGGTTAGTGTCCGGTGAAAGAGGACTAGTGGAGGAGGCAGCCAGGTGTGACACCACTCGGTAACTGCACTCTGCTCAACCCGCTAAACCAACTCTGCTCTACACCTCCCTCTCTTACACCCAGCATGTAGAGCAGCATCTTCCTTCCACCCATAGTAGAGGCGCGTGTCCCTACCACCAACACATCCTTCAAGAGTCAAGTAGAGAGAGAGAGAGAGAGAGAGAGAGAGAGAGAGAGAGAGAGAGAGAGAGAGAGAGAGATCTGGGCATTGATACCACACAGAACCAGTCCCCAGAAGCCCACATCAAACGGATATCATCAGCGGCGTATGTCAGATTGGCCAACATAAGAACTGCATTTAGAAACTTGTGTAAGGAATCATTCAAAACCTTGTATACCACATATGTCAGACCAATCCTGGAGTATGCAGTTCCAGTCTGGAGTCCATACCTCGTTAAACACAAGACAAGGTTAGCGAAGATTCAGTGGTATGCCACCAGACTAGCCCCAGAGCTAAGAGGTATGAGTTACGAGGAAAGGCTACGGGAATTAAACCACACGTCCCTGGAAGACAAAAGAGTTAGGGGAGAGATGATCACCACCTATAAAATTCTCAGAGGGATTAACAAGGTGGACAAAGACAAACTATTTAGCACGGGTGGTACGCTAACAAGGGGACACCTTCTCAGAACGGCACAATTCAGATGTGACAATTAGCATAAAATGCTCTTGTAAGAGTACTGTGTTGATCCTTCAAGGAGTGCCTGACCAACCGGGCTGTGGTGGGTATGTGGGCCTGCGCGTCGCTCCAAGCAACAGCCTGGTGGACCAAACTCTCACAAGTCAAGTCTGGCCTCGGGCCGGGCTTGGGGAGTAGAAGAACTCCCAGAACCCCATCAACCAGGTATCAACCAGGTACCAGATCCACGTGGACTCCGTGTTCAAATGGCCCATTATGACGTACACATCTTTGACATACATAATTATAGCAAAATAACAACTTGAAACTCGTATTGGAGTTGCTTAATATGGCGTGAGACTTGAGGATGTGTTGAGGAAGTGGGGCGGTGTTCCATCATAAGGTCCCGACACACGTGTTGACTCACAGTATGAGAATGTCCTCACACAAACACCTGCAAACTCTACACCTGTCCCTCGTGCTGTGTTTGTGCTAAGTCACCTGCACCATACTAGCATATGTGTGATGTTTACACCTTTACACCTGCCACACGCCACACACCAGGCCACACAACGGGAGGAGCGACGGACTGGTGCGTGAAGCAGCACTAAGGAGCAAGCGTCCTCACCTTCGCCTTCACCAACTGAGCTTTGTGTGTATATATTATTTCCACCAGTACTGTTATCTACACCAGTCCTGTACACACGACCCCAGTCACCCACACCAGTCCTGTACACACGACCCCAGTCACCCACACCAGTCCTGTACACACGACCCCAGTCACCCACACCAGTCCTGTACACACGACCCCAGTCACCCACACCAGTCCTGTACAGAAGAATGGTGGTATATATACACGTGTCGTAGGGCAGCGTAGGACCTCAATATGAACAATACAATAAGGGACTGGAGAGTGATGCGGAATGTGTACAAGTGTTATGACAAGTGTGAGGATGCTATAAGCACAACTGATGAACGCTGAGTCATCTGTCTTTAGCCAGAAATCATCAAAATATTGTGTCTATGAGTGAGATGAATACGTTGCTGCAGGACCACCTCGACCACCTGGCTTGTGAAGGGCATGTGCACCTGTGGCCCGCAAACAGTAATAGCCCCGATTGATCAGACTGTCACTAGGGAAACACGGCTAAAGGCCAGGCTGAAAGCTATAGAAATCGGTGATATAAATGTGGGTAACGATTTGTGTTTATTTACATATGTAGGCAGACAATGTAGGTATGGTAGGTACACATACAAATAAAAATATAAAAACCGAAACCACATACAAAACGTAGTCAAATCAAACCATAGAACATAGGAGCAATGTGAAGGACGTGGGTGTACTCATGGCAGAAGACCTTACCTTTCAAGAACACAATAAAGTAGCCGTCACAACTGCAAGAACAATGACAGGTCGTATAACAAGCACCTTTCAAACAAGAGATGACATATCAATGCTGTTCCTTCAAGACGCTAGTGCTCTCTGAAGTGGAATACTGTTCCACAATGACAGTCCCTTTCAAAGTTGGAGAAATTGCTGACCTGGAGAGCGTGCAGAGATCCTTTACTGCTAGAATCCACTCAGTAAAATACCTAAACTATTGGGACCGACTAAAATGCCTAAATCTGTATTCTCTTCAGCGCAGGCGGGCGAGATACATAATAATTTACACGTAGACAATATTAGAGGGGCTGGTCCCAAACCTGCACACAGAAATAACACCACATGAGACCAGGAGGCATGGCAGGATGTGCAGAATACCCCTGTTGAAAAGCAGAGGTGCAACAGGTACTCTGAGAGAGAACTCTATCAACATCAGAGACCCGAGACTGTTCAACACGCTTCCACTACACATAAGGAACATAACTGGCCGACCCCTCACACTGTTCAAGAGAGAACTTGACATAAGCTCCTACAACGGATACCTGATCAACCAGGCTGTGACTCATACGTCAGGCTGCGAGCAGCCGCGTCCAGCAGCCTGGTTGACCAGACCGGCAACCAGGAGGCCTGGTCAGAGACCGGGCCTCGGGGACCACGGCAAGGTAAGGTATGGTAGGTAGGTATGGCGGGGGTGTCGAGGGGTGGGGGGAGGAGGGAAGGGTGACTCCGTTACACCTCGCCCAGATACACACCGTAATGAACACTATCTCCAGCGCCAGCCCTCGTTATCGCTGATCGTTACACCCACCCCGAGCCATTTCTCCAAACATGTAGTGCCAAGCGTCACTGACTTACGTTCGAATTTACACTGTAGTATCAGGGACCGCAGCCGACTACACACTTACACACGATAATATTTAAGATATTTTAATATAAGCTTTCAAGTATTGTGACGATAATCTCTTTCAAGAGAGATTGAGCCTGCTCTTCCCTACAAAGTACGTCACTATACAAGATAATATAGAAGATACGTCCACCAAATATCTCCAAAACGTTTTGCCCAGAGAGCAAAACGTATCCAGCACACCGGCACACCTGCTACCCGCCACCGTAACCAGCAAACTGCTCGTCCTTTGCCTGCCTGTCGCTGATTGGCTGGTGTCCCGTCGCACCTGCCCTCCGCCACAAGTTGATGTCTTGGGCTGCAGTGCTCCAGTATTGTCAGAATATCTCAGTGCTCCTTGCAGTTGACATCTCTCGCTGGTAGACTAAGCCTTGGCTTTCGTGTACTAAGGGAGGTGGCAGCTCGAAGCCAATATTTCAGCTCCATTAATATTTATTTTGCTATCACTGTAACTCACTTGTCTTAACGTAACTTTTCATTTGCCAGTGATTATTCATATTATTTTGTTTGTTGACTTGTCTTTTATATTTTATGTGCTTAACTTTATTCATGTCTTGTTTTTCTAACATAATTAAAATTTCATTGTAAATTTACTTGTGTTTTGTGTGTCTTCCCATTACCTTACCACAGACGAAAGCTCCAGCTTTTCTCTTTTTTTTTCTATAATGTGACGAGGCCCTGCCCCTAGCTTTTGAAACAGCCGAACACCAACGCTTTACCGTCACAGTATATATGTAGCCTAGCAAGTTACACATTCCAACCATGTGCTGATAAAACGCCACAACCCTGCCGTGATACGCAGCTCCGAACTGATAACTCCAATCTCAACACAGTAAGAACTGCCTCTCACTAACTCCAACACTGCTTATTAATACACCTTCCAGAAGCAGCAGACGGGACCAGAACCATGGTATAAACCTTCCAGAAGCAGCAGACGGGGCCAGAACCATGGTATAAACCTTCCAGAAGCAGCAGACGGGGCCAGAACCATGGTATAAACCTTCCAGAAGCAGCAGACGGGGCCAGAACCATGGTATACACCTTCCAGAAGCAGCAGACGGGGCCAGAACCATGGTATAAACCTTCCAGAAGCAGCAGACGGGGCCAGAACCATGGTATAAACCTTCCAGAAGCAGCAGACGGAGCCAGCTTTATGGCTTAAACATTTCTGAGCGTGAGAGCGAGAGCAACAGCAATATCCATGACAATAACTCTTGTCGTCACGAATATCACTCCTGCCTCCAAGCCTCCCCCTCTCTCTCTCTCTCTTGCCAGCACCCTCCACCAGTCACACTGGCACTCTCCACCACCCACACTGGCACCCTCCACCAGTCACACTGGCACCCTCCACCACCCACACTGGCACCCTCCACCACCCACACTGGCACCCTCCACCAGTCACACTGGCACCCTCCACCACCCACACTGGCACCCTCCACCACCCACACTGGCACCCTCCACCACCCACACTGGCACCCTCCACCACCCCACACTGGCACCCTCCACCACCCACAATGACACCCTCCACCACCCCACACTGGCACCCTCCACCACCCACAATGACACACCCTCACACCTCCTCTCCGGCACCGTCCTCACTGCCGCCCAACAATGGACGTCGACATTTGTATTGGAAAAGCATCCGACTTTACGGGCCTAATGGACATTTCACGAGAGGTGTTCCAGGCCCCACCACCAGGGACCCTTGTTCCAGCCCCCACCACCAGGGGCCCTTGGTCCACCCCCCACCACCAGGGGCCCTTGGTCCACCCCCTACCACCAGGGGCCCTTGTTCCAGCCCCCACCACCAGGGGCCCTTGGTCCAGCCCCCACCACCAGGGGCCCTTGTTCCAGCCCCCACCACCAGGGGCCCTTGGTCCAGCCCCCACCACCAGGGGCCCTTGTTCCAGCCCCCACCACCAGGGACCCTTGGTCCAGCCCCCACCACCAGGGACCCTTGGTCCAGCCCCCACCACCAGGGGCCCTTGTTCCAGCCCCCACCACCAGGGACCCTTGGTCCAGCCCCCACCACCAGGGGCCCTTGATCCAGCCCCCACCACCAGGGGCCCTTGGTCCACCCCCCACCACCAGGGGCCCTTGTTCCAGCCCACCTCCCCCACACCTGGAGTGAGACAGCTGCCACCATTAACTCACCAAATACACAATGTAAACATTAAAACAATAACAAATTTAGGACAAAAATAAAATCACAAGATGGGTAGGTAGGAGTTGACTGGTTTAGTGAGGCACCCTCAGCATGGCTCCTCACTCACGTCTCCGGTCCTTAGTAACTCAACATGCTCTTACCGGTATTACCTCTGCTCTTACCGGTATTACCTCTGCTCTTACCGGTATTACCTCTGCTCTTACCGGTATTACCATGCCGTATTCTGTGCACTTGTGGTCTTCATTATATATGCGTGCGGGTCTGAGTGTCACAGATGATGTAGTGTAATGTTCACTTCGTGAGTGTTAGTGTATTGGTGTTGGGGGAGTTATTGGTGCAGCTGCCTCACTCCTAGTGTGGGGAAGTTACCTGGAGCATGCCTGGAGCATGCCTGGAGCATGCCTGGAGAGGGTTTCCAGAGTTCTCCTACTGCACGAGCCCGGCCTGGGGCCAGGCTCGACTTGTGATAACTTGGTCCAACTGGCTTAAATTCCTCGTTTCCACCATACCTTCACCACCTGGAACTTATCACCGTTAAACATCGTGTTATTTTCCGTAGCAAAATCGACAAATTATCGGCTTGTAGTTTTTCAGTGCCTTCTACAGAGGAAACTTTTCATGCTGATTTTTGTATCGTCTGCGAAGGATGCCAGGGAGCTGTGACTAGTATTGTTGTCTATATCACAGGTAAGATGAGGGGGGACTAGCAGGATGCAAGGACTGTGCCCTCCTGGGGTACAGAGCTTTTCACTGCACCTCGACTTGATCTTATTTGATTGACTGTTACTCTTTGCATTCTGTCTGACAGAAAGCTGAAAATCCAGCGGTGGTGGTGGTGGTGGTGGTGGTGAGGGAGGTGGTGGGGGTGGGCAGGGAATGGTGGTAGAGTGTTGTAGTTCTAACGTTGTGGTTGTAAGTGGTGGTGGAGGGTAGGCAGAAGGGTGCTGGGGGAACTGCACAATAGAAATTGAATTAGAATTCAAATTAACTATTCATAAAAGTATGTTCTGTACATTTATAGTTCGATTAGTTTACACAAATTTACAATAAATTAATTACCTATGAGAAAGTTATAATAATGACATAAGATGTAATATCTGTAATTATAAACTGCATACTGAAGAATTAGATTTAGAACCTACACTTTTCAATGATTTTAGAATAATTACAGTTTTCAAATTCAGAATCATAAATTATTTCCGTAACAACTTATACAAATGGTTATAATAATGAGTGAACTAAACAGATGTATGATGGTCTAAGTCAAAGTTTAAATTTTGGCATCACGTGAGTCCCCGTGAGTGAAGCGTTGAGTCACCAGTTAACCCCGTAAGCGTGATGCGTACTGGAGAAATACCATGTGCTCGGGCTCGCCTTAGCCCGTGCTACTTGGAACATTTTGTTCCAAGTAGCTAATCTTAAACAACAACAACAACAACCATGTGCTCTCTCATTAGAGCGGCGACCAATATTTGCCTACATGACAACATTACGACGACGAGAATACAATAACAGGATTAATATAAATTGATCAATACATATATACAACAATGTTGTGGGGAGCCGGTCGGCCGAGCGGACAGCACGCGGGACTTGTGATCCTGTGGTCCTGGTTCGATCTCAGGCGCCGGCGAGAAACAATGGGCAGAGTTTCTTTCACCCTATGCCCCTGTTACCTAGCAGTAAAATAGGTACCTGGTTTTAGTCAGCTGTCACGGGCTGCTTCCTGGGGGTGGAGGCCTGGTCGAGGACCGAGCCGCGGGGACACTAAAAGCCCCGAAATCATCTAAAGATAAATCAAGATAACCTCAAGACACGCCGAGCTCTGTCAATCAAGAGACCTTACGGGTGTCCCGGATCCAAATGACTCCCAGCCAGCGGTGACCCATCGGTTGATATTCAAGCCCGTGAACGGCTCTACATAATATCACACGCACATTCAACACCATGAACGGGAAATGCAGTTTTAAAAGACATTGATGTTGTCGCTGGCGAGCTTGTGTTCCGTAAGTTATGCCACTAATGTTGGCAAGATTACTCTGAGAGAGAACTCTATCAACATCAGAGGCCCGAGACTGTTCAACACGCTTCCACTACACATAAGGGACATAACTGGCCGACCCCTCACAGTGTTCAAGAGAGAACTATCAACATTAGAGGCCCGAGACTGCTCAACACGCTTCCACTACACATAAGGGACATAACTGGCCGACCCCTCACAGTGTTCAAGAGAGAACTATCAACATTAGAGGCCCGAGACTGTTCAACACGCTTCCACTACACATAAGGGACATAACTGGCCGACCCCTCACAGTGTTCAAGAGAGAACTATCAACATTAGAGGCCCGAGACTGTTCAACACGCTTCCACTACACATAAGGGACATAACTGGCCGACCCCTCACAGTGTTCAAGAAAGAATTGGATAAGCGTCTCCAAAGGATACCTGATCAACCAGGCTGTGACTCATACGTCAGGCTGCGGGCAGCCGCGTCCAACAGCCTGGTTGATCAGTCCAGCAACCAGGAGGCCTGGTCGACGACCGGGCCGCGGGGACGCTAAGCCCCGGAATCATCTCAAGATAACCTCAAGAAGATCATTACATCACTAACAAGCACATCCTACCATAATCACCGTGACTAGCACATCATTCTATTTTCACGGCAAGAAAATCCTTCTGGTATTATGAGCACATCATCCTATTTTGATGATGACGGCAGTAACTGGAACCTGGCTGTAAAACTGGTCGGGTGGTCGTGGTTCAGGGAGCACTTGTAGGGTAAGGGTTACCATGAGCCATGTAGAGAGAGAGCTCTTACGATACAAACAGGTGTCAGACGCCGTCTACATCTCTACCCACCTGTGTAAAATAAAGCATGTCTCTAAACGAACGTCAACCGAAAAATAAGGGAAAGTGTACGATGAATTAAGAGCATGTTGAGTGAGGGTCACTAATAAGGCTTCTAAATGCCAGCCCTGTCGCGCTGTGTGGCCTCATACTTCACAGTGTGGTGCATATCCATAGTTGTATGTTGTATAAGCACATCCTCCTCTGGTGTATACACACACTTGAGTGTTGTATAAACACGTGCTGGCGTGTGGGCGCGCGCAGGGACAGAAGCGCCATCTGTGCCTCACTGTTCGCAACATTAATTAACCAGCGGCCAATACTAGAAGTTCTACCAGCACCAGACACTCGTTAACGACTGAGGTGTTGGCGGCCAGTACTGCGGGGAGCCCGCCCCCGCCCCGCTGGTGCTCCACCCTACACCAACCCCCGCCCCCACCACAACACACTGCTGGGGGGGTATACAATACACTGCTGGGGGGGTATACAGCACACAGCCAGGAGTATACAATACACAGCTATGGGTATACAATACTCAGCCAGGGGTATAAAATAAACTACTTAGGGTATACATTACATAACAAAAGTTAGATCATCCAGGAACCTAAGTAAAGAGGCTTCAAGAGCACTTTACACCGCCTGGTTGATGGGGTTCTGGTAGTTCTACTCCAAGCCCGGCCCGAGGCCAGGCTCGACTTGTGACTTAACGCCTGCCTTAAGACCAGTCTAGGAGTATGCCGTGGACACCCCCCCCCCCCTCCTGAAGAAACACAAAGAGACTGAAAGCGGCACAAAAGCTTGCGACGAGGCTTGGCCCTCAATAGCGAGGGAAGGAATATGAAAACCGACTGAGTGAGCTGAACCTGATGATGCTAGGAAAATAGGAGGAGGAGGAGACAGAGACGGATAAAATACTTACGGGATTGACAGTGAAAATAGATGAAATGTTCATACAGTTCATACAGGGAGCCGGTCGGCCGAGCGGACAGCACGCTTGACTTGTGATCCTGTGGTCTTGGGTTCGATCCCAGGCGCCGGCGAGAAACTATGGGCAGAGTTTCTTTCACCCTATGCCCCTGTTACCTAGCAGTAAAATAGGTACCTGGGTGTTAGTCAGCTGTCACGGGCTGCTTCCTGGGGGTGGAGGTCTGGTCGAGGACCGAGCCGCGGGGACACTAAAAAGCCTCGAAATCATCTCAAGATAATCATCTCAAGAAGATACATTCCATGTGTGACATCAGGAAAAATCTGGATAATTTTTGGCAAGAATTTTGATTGTTGCCGCCGGAGGTGACTAGTTTATTGTGCACCCCATACTCATCCTGTGAGCGGTAGCGCAAAAAAAGATTACAGAGGGCACAAAATGTCTTTATCAGACCTCAATTACATCTATCCTTCACACCTTATAATTACAATGTAAGCTAGTCACAGAGAATGTTCTATTTCAAGAGCTATATATTTACAGTAAGTCATTGTACATTAACGGTAGGTCTTATCGCTGATACATAATTGTGCAATGGAGATATTACAGAGTCACAGGGGAGCTGCTGTTTGTTGAATATTAGTCTTCACAATGAAGTGCCGGACTATCCAGGCGGTAGTGGATATGTGGGCCTGCTGACCACTCCAAGCAACAGTCTGTTGGACCAAGCTCTCACAGGTTAAGCCTGGCCTCGCGTCGGGCTTGGAGAGAAACCCCAGGACCCCATCCAGAAACACTAAGACAATACAGAGACGTTAGAAAGAATTTTTTCAGTGTCAGGGTATTAACAAATGGAATGCATTACGTAGTGTTGTGGTGGAGGCTGACCCCGCAAACACAACTAGGCGAGTACTGAATACCAATAGAGCAAGGGTGCATTGGTACTGGAAGCTTGAAACTCGGATGAGTCGGGCTGTGGTGGATATGTGGGCCTGCGGGCCGCTCCAAGCAACAGCCTGGTGGACCAAACTCTCACAAGTCGAGCCTGGCCTCGGACCGGGCTTGGAGAGTAGAAGAACTTCCAGAACCCCATCAACCAGGTATCAAGCAGTCAGAGATCTATCAAAGTTCTCATTTAGCGTAAGAGTAGTGGGAAAATGGAATGAAGGAACAGGTTGTGGAAGCAAACTCTACTCGTAATTTTACAAAGTAGATATGACAGGGAAATAGGACGGGAGTCATTGCAGTAAACAACCAACGGCTAGAAAGGCGGAGTCCAAGAGCTAATTCTCAATCGTGCAGGCACAAACAGGTGAATACACAGCTTGGGGTGCATACAGATAGGGATATACAATGCACACCTTGAGGTATAAAACATACAGTTAGGGGGTTACAATACACACCTAGCAGTTTACATCATACAACTAGAGGTACGCAGCTAGGGGTATACAACATACACACCAGGATGTGATACGGGATAAAATAATCATGGCAGAAGGTTACCCAACACCAAGGAGACGATGACATAATATAGCTACACGTACACGTACACCCACACGCGTACACACACGCACGAATACGTGTATAGACACGAGTACGTGTGTGTACAGACACGTATTCATATAGAGACATGAATATGGATGAACCTGGATGAGGTTCTGGGATAAGTTCTACTCACTAAGCCCGGCCTTGACTTGAGGGAGCTTGGTCACAGACTGTTACTTATAGCGGACCGCAGGACCACACATTCACCACAGCCTCGTTGGTCCGGCACTTCTTGCAAAAAATATCCAGTTTTTTCTCTTAGACTTCCACTATTGTTCCGGTAATAATCCTTATATTCGCTTGCAAGTTTTGTACAGACAACACCCCATACTTGTACATTCAGCACTGTTGTTGTTGTTTTAGATTTAGCTACTCAGAAGGAAATGTTCATGAAGCACGGGCTATAGTGAGTCTTGTTGACAAACACTGTGTGAAACGTGTTGATAGGAGAGAGGAGATGCTCCTAGGTGAAGGTTGGGTGAGGAGAGAGAAAGTGCAGCAATAAGCAAGGAAGGAGACATGAAGGTAAAGAGTGAGGAAGATAAGCAGTGTGTGAGCTGGACATGTTGGGGAGGTGGCTCGGGTCTCACCTCAGGAACATTACATGAGACTGTGAAGGTCTGGTGAGCAGCAGGGACCCGCCACCCACCCGCCAGGTGAGTCCCACACACACACACACACACACACACACACACACACACACACACACACACACACACACACACACACACGCACGCACGCTCCATGTGTGCTGGTTACCACTCTAAAGCTCTCCCATCACCTTATGTGCTCCAATGTTCAATAACCTTGTACTCAAGCAGATCTTTAACCCTTCGTAGAACACACGAAAATGCATGATGGTATTTGGCATTGTAAAAGCACTTCAATCACCATTTATGGCTAAGTGCTTAGTAGCCCACTTCACAATGTGTACAAGAACAGGGGTCACATTCACGAAGCAGCTACGCAAGCACTTACGAACCTGTACATCTTTTCTCAATCTTTGACGGCTTTGTTTACAATTATTAAACAGTTAATGAGCTCCGAAGCACCAGAAGGCTGTTTATAACAATAACAACAGTTGACTGGGAAGCTTTCATGCTTGTAAACTGTTTAATAAATGTAACCAAAGCCGTCAAAGATTGAGGAAAGATGTACACGTTCGTAAGAACTTGTGTAACTGCTTCATGAATCTGGCCCCAGATCTCTAACCCTGTCGATGAGGGCAGAAGAAAATGTATATATGTTGGTTACCATTATAAATAACTGGCCACGTCTGTAGCAGAGAAGAAAAACACTTTTAATATTATATTTTAATACATTCATACACTGACATTTTCTGTAGTTTATATATCAGTAACATTTAAGACTAGTCACCCAATCCACAATTTTGAAAATAAAGGAAGTGACGACGTTTCTGTCCGTCATGGACCATTATCACGTCCAGGAAGGACCGAAACGTCGGCAATCCCAACATTTTCAGGTGTGTGGGTTGGGTGTTTAATTTTCAGCGAGGTTACTAAGCCATACCGTTTATAGTCAAGCCTACTACTGAAGAGCTGCCTAAGAGGCACCCAGCCACGTGACCAGTGACTGGGAAGTGTGAACCTGGTTGATACCTGGTTGATGGGGTTCTGGGAGTTCTTCTACTCCCCAAGCCCGGCCTGAGGCCAGGCTCGACTTGTGAGAGTTTGGTCCACCAGGATGTTGCTTGGAGCGGCCAGGAGGCCCACATACCTACCACAGCCCGACTGATCCGGAACTTCTCTTAGAAAACAGTCCAGTTTTGTCTTGAAGATGTCCACGGTTGTTCCGGCAATATTTCTTTCTTGGAGCCGCGTCGCCCCACCAACAGCTAACACTGCCTTACTGTTTCAGTCTTCACAACTTTATATTTCTCGCAAATCTTACCAATTATGAAGCTAATTTGATATGCCTCAACTTATGTTTAAATTACTTCGGTCTCTTTACTGTGTTCAACGTGCATCTCCTTACATGCTTTACTCACAGACTGGAAATACAAATAATTGTATTTATTACATTAACCATACACAATTATAACATGGTATACATGTTATAATATGGTATACATATTATAATGTATAACATTATATTATACATAATGGGAGAGGGAAGGTAACAAGGGAGGCAGAACCATGCTAGAAACTGAATTATAAATTCAGTTTCAGTTTAAATTTAGAATTAGAAATTCCCGTGCTCCGTTCCTGTCCATCATTTACTTCTCGGTGCTCCGTTTCCAATTTAGAGGCTTATTTTAGAGCTACTATTTATTTTAGAGATACTGGAAGGCCAGATCCCAAACATGCGCAACAAAATAACCTAATGGAGCATACACACCAGAGGCCCACATATTATACATATTGCCCGAATAACATTTGACGTGAAGGATGTGAAGGGTTTTATAACCAGCCCAGATGTAATGGGTGTAGGCCTACAAGCCCAGTTGATTCCCACCTAATTAAGTGTAATTACCTAAGTGTAGTTACAGGATGAGAGCTACGCTCGTGGTGTCCCGTCTTCCCAGCACTCTTTGTCATATAACGCTTTGAAACTACTGACGGTCTTGGCCTCCACCACCTTCTCACCTAACACCACCTAACATCACCAGTTGTAATGGGTGTGGGCCTACAACCCGCTCCTAACACCTTTTCAAATCAGGTGACCCTAAGACAAGCCTGATCCAAGGCCAGGCATGCGAACCACAACCGACAAATGGTACAATATATATATATACAAAAAATACATATGAATGAAAAACAAGGCTACGTCCACAAATTTTTGGCTTGTCATCCCTATCTCCCCCCCCCCAGACACCATCATCAGCAAGCTTGGCATCCTTCACCTTTGCTAGTGGTGCAAGGTGTCACCCGTATTGTGGGCACCCCGTCACCCAGCACGCTCTCTCAGCCCCTCCCCCTCCCCAGCACCCAGCCCTGGTCAAGGTCACTGCTGAGTGACTGCGTACCTTACGAATGGTTGGTGAGATCCCCCGTCACTCTGCACGATATCTGCACCCACACTGGGCGGGGACCACCACACCTGCCTCACCACCCACACTGGGCGGGGACCACCACACCTGCCTCACCACCCACACTGGGCGGGGACCACCACACCTGCCTCACCGCCCACACTGGGCGGGGACCAGGAGAGTGGGAAGGGAGGTGACTGGGCCAACATACGGAAGGAGAGCACGGGGGGGGGGGAGTGTAGCGAGGAGGTCAAAAGTTGCCTCGGCTCATTATATTCCTGTGTGATCAGGCGCCGGGGCTCTCACACCTCACACCGTCCCTTCCTGCTGCTTGGTGACGGGTGAGACTGGTGACGGGTGAGGCTGGTGACGGGTGAGACTGGTGACGGGTGAGGCTGGTGACGGGTGAGACTGGTGACGGGTGAGACTGGTGCCGACTAGAGGTGGACGACACTGGTCCAGATACCAGAATAATCACTGATAAGATATTACCGAAGTGAGGTGTCTGCCTGTGTCACTTATCTCGTACTGAGCAGCAGCAGCAGCAGGAACAGGAGCAGCAGCAGCAGCAGGAACAGGAGCAGCAGCAGGAACAGGAGCAGCAACAGGAACAGCAGCAGTAGTAGCAACAGGAACAGCAGCAGCAGTATCAGCAGCTACTGCTCCGGCCCCTCCACCGCCAAAGTGAAAAAGTTGAGAAGCATCTGCCTGATGATGTGGACATTCAGTTTCCCTCACGTCTCCGGCGTCGTGATAAAAACAACTAATAGCAAACTGACAAACATATATAACTTTCTTAGTTTCCATGAGCAAAAAGAAGCCCTGTGTACATTAGCTTAATATCACACTGGTGGTGGTGAAGGTGGCGGTGAGTGCCACTGGTCGTGGAAGGTGCCACTGGTGGTAGAACTTTGGGAATCGACTACAGGCAGACAGGCAAGGTTAGGCCGGGATAGTGAAGGACAGGTGAGACGAGGGTGAGGGAGAGGCAGGCAAGGTTAGGCCAGGATGGTGAAGGACAGGCGAGACAGGGGTGGGTGGGTGGGGGAGGGAGACAGGTTAGCGGTACTGCCTCACAAAACACTACACGTGACCTACGAGGCTCCCGTGGTGCTAAATAATTGCTGCCAGAGCGAAGATACAAGTCATGTGGATGAAGAGTTATATAGTCGACCAGAGACTGGTCAAGACCCAACCAATGAAGGATCCTCGTCCACACTTGAGGTTCACGCTTTGTTGGGGAGATGGGTGTGTGTGTGTGTGTGTGTGTGTGTGTGTGTGTGTGTGTGTGTGTGTGTGTGTGTGTGTGTGTGTGTGTGTGTGTGTGTGTGTGTACCCATGGTGACGGGTGTGGTGTGCACAGTGAGGCTGCCTCCGCTGACAGTAACCCGTCTTCTCCACACTGTATGCTGATGAGTCGCTGAGCAGTGACCACCCGGCAAGTGCTCCCCGGAGTAACACGTCCGTCCGTGAGTTTTACCCGGCCCCGTTAACCCGGGTGTTGGGCCGGCCCGGTACCCGCCTGTCATTACCCACAGATGGTGTTCACTAAGCACGGCGCACCAGCCATCGTATCAACGCTGGCCAGCACAGCCATGTCGTCGACGAGGCTGCTTACTGGTGACTTACCTTCTGACCTTGTCGGGTGAGCCACACCCTCAACCAGTGGTGGGCAACCCGCGCCCTTTAAGGTACTCCGTGCGGCCTTCCAAGGTAATTTAATGTGAAATATTAGTAAAATGTTGTATAATGAACAACAGTATTATAATAAACTCAATTACTTGCAATGCTCACGTCACACCAATAGGGAGCCGGTCGGCCGAGCGGACAGCTCGCTGGACTTGTGATCCTTGTGGTCCTGGGTTCGATCCCAGGCGCCGGCGAGAAACAATGGGCAGAGTTTCTTTCACCCTATGCCCCTGTTACCTAGCAGTAAAATAGCTACCTGGGTGTTAGTCAGCTGTCATCGGCTACTTCCTGGGGGTGGAGGCCTGGTCGAGGACCGGGCCGCGGAGACACTAGAGCCCCGAAATCATCTCAAGATAACCACCTTACAATATAATAAATATGCTGCAGTAAATACTCTTGGACTCTGAAAATATTTAACTTTCTCTTCCCATTTTGCTATAAGAGTTCATTCAGAAGCATCAGATTTTCTGGAGCGTTAACTGTGAGGGACTGTAATGTAAGAGGACCGTTACTACCATATTACTGTCCTAGTGTCAACCATGACGCCGCAGGAAGTCTTTCCTAAGGAAAATATGGCTTGTGTGAGGGGAAGGTGAGTACAAAAAAGCACAAAAAATATTTGTGCTTTTTGAGCACAAATATTTCATCACATCCCCTCACATGCAGGGCCACGTGAGTAACATTTGTGTGGGAAGACGCTTGAATGGTCCTTGAATAACATAAGGGACATTAATAGGGTATTACATGCATCAACGTAAGCAGCTTATGTTCTTGCGGATCCTGTCTGTGTTTGCTCGGGGTCTTCAAGTGGGTAGAATGTAATATTCTCGCGCGTTTAATGCAGCCTTTGTCCAGCCCGTCCTAATAAACAATAAACAAAGTCCATTCCTTGCACCCGCCAATCCCCTGGTTATGAATGAAATACGGTTTACACACATCTCACAACTGATGACGTTCGAACACTTCTCGAACAAGTGCTTCGCTGACGACTGTTGTTCGAGCCATAACGCTGTAAATGCTTCACCCAAGTACTACAAATAATCGCCAACAGAACCTAAACACCTAACCTAATCAATGTCTAAATATGCACTGTATGCTTATAACAATATGAATTTATATTTGAAAACATTCCTATTTTGAATGAACAGCAAGTTAAAATTGATGAATGCGTCTTTGAGTTCGACCACTGGATGGAATGGACTTGGTTTGAGGAAGGGTTGCTTTGTCACATATACATGGAAAATAATGGAAGGCCAGGTACTCGGTAAAATAACATATTGAAGTGAAGGACATGGTAGGAAGTAGATGATGCAGAATAGAGCCAGTGAGGAACGGAGGTGCCATAGGCACAATCAGAGAGCACTATCTGAATATCAGAAGTCCACGGCTGCTCAATACCCTCCCAGCAACCATTAGAAATATTGCCGGAATAAAAGTGAAATTCTTCAAACAAAAATGATAGTTTCCTGCAAGAATAGCTAGGCCAACCTGGTTGTAGTGGATATGTGGGCCTGCAGGCCGCTCCAAGCAAGTCTGTTGGATCAGGTAATCACAAATCAAGCCTGGCCTCAGGCCGGGCTTGGGGAGTAGAGTTCCCAGAACCCTCTCTAGACTCCTATCCAAGCATCGTTAAGGAAGGACAGGTCGCTTGGTAATTACCGATAATTGTGAAGGTGAAGGAAACAACAGATATATAAGTGTAATAAAACTAAATTTTCGGATGCAACCTACATCCTTCCTCACGGTGGTGTAAAGTGTTCACGGTTAATTAGGGTGTGATGGTGACGAGGAGGGCCGCTCCAAGCAACAGCCTGGTGGACCAAACTCTCACAAGTCAAGCCTGGCCTCGGGACGGGCTTGGGGAGTAGAAGAACTCCCAGAACCCCATCAACCAGAACCCCATCAAGCAGAAGGGTGTGTGGTGCAGCTCTCACCAGCCAGGTCACATGTATTAGGCTTCTACTTGAGCCTCACCCACGTCACATGGCTATACCGTAGCCTCGCCTCCTCACCCACGTCACACGGCTATACCGTAGCCTCACCCACGTCACAGGGCTATACCGTAGCCTCGCCTCCTCACCCACGTCACACGGCTATACCGTAGCCTCACCACCTCACCAGTGTCGAGACGGGCACACATACAGCACTCCACAGCTCATCCCGTTACACATGTATACCGTTGGTTTACTAGCGTGGCCTTCACTCTGCACCAACAACCTCTCACTGAACCAACAGCAATAGCTGTACAACAACAATATGGTTGATCCTATAATATTTACAGTTTTTGCACGTGTCGTCTCACCGTATGATGTGCCACATGACTTGATGTGTTGCAATAGTCACTAACTTACACCACGTAACAAAGAGGATTATGTGCACCCGTCCTCCTAAGGTTTCCCAACGTCAAGAAACTGTCGATCTAAAGTGCCCTTATCCTAACCTACCAGAGAATCCAAAACAGAAAATGGGCTATTATGTCAATTTCGCGCAACCCGTCTTTAAAATAACGTCGCTTTTCGCTGGTATGCGCGCGCTACGGCCAAAAATGGATGTAACTTGAAATCGGTTCACAAAAGTGATGTACTGTCCCATTTTCTGCTTAAGTCGTCTGGCTTACTCGGTAAGAAGAGGAACCTTTCAATTAACGTTTTCCATGACGTTTTGAAACGTTAGGAGAATTTCCTGCCCTCCTAACCTACCAGAGAAGCCTTAACTTATTGTTTTACAAACAAAAAAATCCAAAATTTTTACTACTTATCACAGGATCCCATATTTTGTGATATATGCACACGATAATTCTAAGAATGAATCCAGTCAATTGGAGGGTGTAATGGTTTACATGTCAGGCGTCCGAAGCTGTCTATTCATTAAGTCTGAGAGATTTAAAACATTCAATTGACTGGATTTGAGTCATCCAATTGACTCCAAAAAAATTACTGTATGTAAATCAAGCCATGAAATGTGGAATCCCGCTATCCTGGTGTGCTCAGGATAGTGGTATGGCAGCTGTGCACTGCTCAGGTGAGCAAGCCGTGCTTTCAGCCCACTTTTGATAAGGACTAGTAGGCGTGCAAGCTGTGTACTCCACTCATTTATAGGAGGATGAAGTGGAGCGGTCTGTCTCCTGAGACGAGGAGGAGGTGCACCCACTCCGGTGGGCAGAACGGGCAACTAGAGCTGCTCGAGCAGTCCGTCCTCCTAAGGTTTCCCAACGTCAGGAAACTGTTGTACTTAAGTCCCCTATCCTAACCCACCAAAGGACCCAAAACAGAAAACGGGACAGTATGTCAATTTCGCGAGCTGGGACCATTTTCTAGTACGACAATTTTTGGCCTTAGGTAAAGCATACGTCAAAATGGGACGTTCTATTAAAAGGAGAGGTTGAGTTATGGGGGAGGAGGAGGACTGCAGGGACCACAACAAGCGGTCAGTGACGGGCACCTGAGGGATGAACCTGTCAACACAAGCCTCGCCGTGCATCAGTCAAGTGTCAATATGGTCCACTATTAGTGCCATTATTATAATCTCCAATATTGGGGTTGATGCCAGATAAGTGTCCGCAATATTATCACAATGGCAACATTACTTGTTACATTGTTGACAACGTGAATGATTTAACTGCATATACATATTAAAATTATGCATTACACTGTAAATTTAACATGTAATGCGATCCGATTCTTGTGTGTGATGCATCCGCGCGCTCTCCCGGCCGGTGCTTCAGTGCTGGGAATAAAAGCCATGATGATGACACAGGGATGAAAAGCGAGATTCAAAGAGAAAAAGAAGCGAGACGGAATAAATGTGTATGCTGGGTCACTTGGGGCACAGACGGCACCAGACGTCCAACTCCAAGAACAGAGTGGGACAACGAAGTAGAAAGCCGAGGCAAAGTGGGCAGAGGTGACCAAACACAAGACAAAGGGGCGAGGAGCGTGGCCGCAGGATTGGAAAGCGGCGACGCAGCAAGGACTGCTGCGTGTCAGCAGGCGGGGCGAGCCTCCTCCTGCCACACTCCTCCCCCCCCCACACACACACACTATGCCTGCACTTTTACATCTTCACAGCAATAATGACCCCTCGTTGAGTGGCAGGGAGAAGCCGCAATTATTGCCTGCAGTGTCATCTAGGCCCGGTACGTCACCAGGCTCACTCGCGCACATTAAACTGACAGCGGGATACCAATGACGAAATTCAGCCAAGCCTGCGCCTCACCTTGGGCCACAGGCGGTGATTGTGGGCGGTGGGTGAGGGGGGGGCACGTGGATGTGTGGGGAGGGGGGACACGTGGATGGTTGGGGAGGGGGACACGTGGATGGTTGGGGAGGGGGGACACGTGGATGGTTGGGGAGGGGGGGACACGTGGATGGTTGGGGAGGGGGGGACACGTGGATGGTTGGGGAGGGGGGGACACGTGGATGGTTGGGGAGGGGACACGTGGATGGTTGGGGAGGGGACACGTGGATGGGATGGGCATGAGTGGAGGATGAAGGGCATGAGTGGAGGATGAGGAAGCGCATGAGTGGGGGATGAGGAAGCGCATGAGTGGGGGATGAGGAAGCGCATGAGTGGGGGATGAGGAAGCGCATGAGTGGGGGATGAGGAAGGTCATGAGTGGGGGATGAGGAAGCGCATGAGTGGGGGATGAGGAAGGTCATGAGTGGGGGATGAGGAAGCGCATGAGTGGGGGATGAGGAAGGTCATGAGTGGGGGATGAGGAAGCGCATGAGTGGGGGATGAGGAAGGTCATGAGTGGGGGATGAGTTAGCGCATGAGTGGGGGATGAGGAAGGGCATGAGTGGGGGATGAGGAAGCGCATGAGTGGGGGATGAGGAAGCGCATGAGTGGGGGATGAGGAAGCGCATGAGTGGGGGATGAGGAAGGGCATGAGTGGGGGATGAGGAAGCGCATGAGTGGGGGATGAGGAAGCGCATGAGTGGGGGATGAGGAAGCGCATGAGTGGGGGATGAGGAAGGGCATGAGTGGGGGATGAGGAAGGGCATGAGTGGGGGATGAAGAAGGGCATGAGTGGGGGATGAGGAAGCGCATGAGTGGGGGATGAGGAAGCGCATGAGTGGGGGATGAGGAAGCGCATGAGTGGGGGATGAGGAAGTGCATGAGTGGGGGATGAGGAAGGTCATGAGTGGGGGATGAGGAAGCGCATGAGTGGGGGATGAGGAAGCGCATGAGTGGGGGATGAGGAAGCGCATGAGTGGGGGATGAGGAAGGGCATGAGTAAGGGCATGAGTATGGGATGAGGAAGACAAGCAATGAGGGAGGTGGGTGAGGGAGTAAAGCGTGTGGGAGGTGGGTGTTGAGTAGGCAGGTATGAGGGTAGGGGAGGTTCAGGGGGGGGAGTGATGAGGTAGGGAAGGGGGGGGAGTGATGAGGTAGGGAAGGGGGGGGAGTGATGAGGTAGGGAAGGGGAGGGGGAGGGGATTGCTTAAGTGGGGGGGAGGGAAATCAGCTGACATGTTGAGTAGCCAGACCAGCGTCCCGTCGCCGTGTTCTGCTCAGTTGTTCCTTCAACTATAGGAGTGGGTGCCCCAGTGATGCCTTGGGGCACTCCGGGGAACACCCCCATCCCCCCTGGTACCAATACCCAGCGATCTATAAACACACCCAGTACCAATACCACCTTATGAATACCAAAACATTCCAAGGAACGAGAAAAGTGGTGATTTGAGGTGCTCTCCTGGCGTGTTCTTCCTACTTATCGATCCGTTTTGCGGTTTCTCGCCGGAATTACATTCTCGTGCATCCCCCGAGCGACGCAGAGGTCCTAGACGCCTCGTTCTGGGAGGCAGAGACGCTTACTGTCAAAATAAAACATTCAACCGGTCTTTCAAGACAAACTGGCCACCTTCGCGCTGATTTCAAAACGTCTTAATAGAACTCTTACAAATACCATTCAGGGCAACTTGACTTACCTCGTCGGCTGAAGGGCCGGACCCTCACGGCCACTCTAATCTTATCCATGTCGAAAGATTGTTTGAAACACCAAGATACCGAGTATAATCTGAAATTCACTCCATACCGAGAGAAAAGTTATCACAGAGACAACGAGAGAACCTCTCGCTCACTGGTTCATCCCAAACTGAGTCACAACATCCGGGGAGCCGAGTCCAGGTCCCAGGCGGCGCCGCGGCTGCTAGAAGTCGCTTTTTTCTCATCTCTAATTACCATCAGTTTCCACTATCTTCTGCCGTGTCAAATATTATTCCCTTCAATTTATTTTAGACGTTAAAATCTATACCAACATATATATATCCTCTAAAGAGTTTGAAGTGGATTAAAAATATACATTACGATAGCAAGGAGGTAGCATTAACAAATCCATTTTCTATTTGCAAGAAATAATGCCAGCGGTTACTTGCATATTACCTTTATCATAATTTAAAGCTTATAATTAACATGAAGAAAGATCAGAAAATATACATTATATATGATAACAATCCACGTTTTGTTTTCAAACTTGTTTATATTAAAGAGCATGTGTCTAAAACTGTTTTTCAACCAGTATGTCGCAGTTTAAAACACAAACATTCACTAATAATACAAAGGAATTACAAAACTTTTCAAGCATCAGACCATTTAAACATCCACTCAAACATGTCCACTAAGAAAGTTAAGGAAAGGAAGGTGGAACGACAACAGCTTTGAAATGCCAACTGTGTGTGAAAAATGTTTAGTTGAGTGTGCAGAAGGTGTGCTTGCTCAGGTGCTGAACACCAGCTGCTGACTACCCTGAGGTGGCGTGAGGCGCAGCTGGCTCCTGCCTCACACACCAGCGTTAACACGACCAACAACAGTGAACGTAGCAGGACGTCATAATCAACCTCTTGTCTCACACTGGTGATATGTTGACCATAAACTGAGTCGAAACACCTGTTGGTGGTGCAGACTCTGGGAGCATGAAGCCTCAGGTGTGTGAGGCAGGTGTTTGGTGTGCTGACCTCGCTGATGGCCTCGTCCAGGTGTTGCTGGAGCCTCGTCCAGGTGTTGCTGGAGCCTCGTCCAGGTGTTGCTGGAGCCTCGTCCAGGTGTTGCTGGAGCCTCGTCCAGAAGTCAGCAGGGGTTGCGCGCACACGTATTCGTACACAAACACACGTGTACAAAACGTACACAAATGTATACACATACATATTGGGATGGCAGTTAGGATGGCTTCCTCACAGCCATCCCTCTAATCCACAATGTAATCAATAATGATGAACCTGAGAACATCTAATATATTAGTGATGAAACAGGCGTCCTGGATGTCGTGTGGGCGACGAGCCTAAGTTTTATCATGTTGACCAAGATAAGGCGAGCAACACGGCTGGCTACACTGCTTATTGTACACTGACCAAAGCTTGTGATAGTTACAACAAAAGACTGGTGTATATAATAGAGAAATAAGTTGGGATAGTAGAGATAGTTCAGGATGATTGTAAACTACATGATTGGTAAAGGAGAGAGATTGAGTGCAAGAGTGAGAACTAGCACGTGGAGGGGCATGAAGCAGTGAGCCACAGGGAGGAGAACGGTACATGAGAATAGCACCAACTTCTATTTTCTAACTGTCCATTACGTCAAAATATGTAGAATGGTGCACATGGTTAGGGGTAAGGAGTAAGTGAAGACGAGGATGAACTGGGGAGAAGCGAGGCCTTGGTCCTGTGGTGTAAACAGTGCCAGCTCCTCCCGCCCTCCCTGTAAAATGTTACCTTCCCCACCTACACCTTTAATTGTTTTGTGTCCCCTGTTATATTACACTCACTGATCCACACTACACTCCCCCCTAGGGTGTGGGGTATCACACTCCCCCTTCCAGGGTGTGGGGTACCACACTCCCCCCTAGGGTGTGGGGTACCACACTCCCCCTAGGGTGTGGGGTATCACACTCCCCCTTCCAGGGTGTGGGGTACCACACTCCCCCCTAGGGTGTGGGGTACCACACTCCCCCTTCCAGGGTGTGGGGTACCACACTCCCCCCTCCAGGGTGTGGGGTACCACTCCCCCTCCCCAGGGTGTGGGGTACCACACTCACTGCCACACTGAGTATACCCACAAAGGACGTAGAGTATAGTGCCAGTGAGTATACCCATTAGCGAGATAAGCCATAAGAGATCTCCTTAGATGAGGCTTTCCTTTCAAGCTGACCAAGAGCAAGGTTTACGATCCTCATGAATGATTCAATGTGGTGCAGTGTTCCCAGTGTGGTGCAGTGTTCCCAGTGTGGTGCAGTGTTCCCAGTGTGGTGCAGTGTTCCCAGTGTGGCGCAGTGTTCCCAGTGTGGTGCAGTGTTCCCAGTGTGGCGCAGTGTTCCCAGTGTGGCGCAGTGTTCCCAGTGTGGTGCAGTGTTCCCAGTGTGGCGCAGTGTTCCCAGTGTGGCGCAGTGTTCCCAGTGTGGTGCAGTGTTCCCAGTGTGGCGCAGTGTTCCCAGTGTGGTGCAGTGTTCCCAGTGTGGCGCAGTGTTCCCAGTGTGGCGCAGTGTTCCCAGTGTGGTGCAGTGTTCCCAGTGTGGTGGTCCCAGTGTGGTGCAGTGTTCCCAGTGTGGTGCAGTGTTCCCAGTGTGGTGCAGTGTTCCCAGTGTGGTGCAGTGTTCCCAGTGTGGTGCAGTGTTCCCAGTGTGGTGCAGTGTTCCCAGTGTGGTGCAGTGTTCCCAGTGTGGTGCAGTGTTCCCAGTGTGGCGCAGTGTTACGGTATCAACACCGTTGCCGGAGTATGGAGTGGCGATATCGGCGCCATCTATGGACCTGCACTCCAACTCCCAGGTATTAGATGAAATGCAGACAACACCATCTGTTGGCGGTGGTGTGGCGTCGGTGAAATGCTTCCGTTTCATACCTCAGAAGTTGAGGTCGACGATGATGACCTCTGGTGGGTGGCGTAACGATATCAACGCCATCTAGGTTGTGCATGCAATTACAATGTCAGTTCCCCGGTGGAAGGGTGTTACCCTAAGGCCACTCAGTATACTGTCTGTCTAGCTAATGACGTTTATGTTCACAGACGTGACGTAAGGAGGTGATTGCCCTGAGGAAGTCGGTTCACTTTGGGCAGTCTAAAACTCCTGACTTGGTCCTATGAGAGGACAAAGTGGCCGCCGTCGGTAGTAGCAGTGTGTTAGCAGCTGGATGTATGTAGTGTTGTATGGGCCGACGTACCCGAGATTGGAAGTACCCTAGTTCGTCTGCTGAGAAGTGCTGGGAGTGTATTGTTAGAGACTTCTGCCACACACTAGCTTACAACTTACAATGACACTATAGGAACTTTGTCAAACAAGTTGGTTCTGTTTCCACATTACTGTACCTTGCATAACTCTACCCAAACAATGCCAAACTACCCAAACAGGTGTTGAAGCTTTAGCAGAGCATCGGTTATGGATGCGTCAGAGGTTCCAGGCTCGCTGTTTGGATATATGATCAAGCAAAATAAAACGTTTACAAAATGTTCCTTTTTATGGAGATATACACAAGGCAGCGCGCCTCACCCGCCAGGTGCAGGGAGGACGCCTCACCCGCCAGGTGCAGGGAGGACGCCTCACCCGCCAGGTGCAGGGAGGACGCCTCACCCGCCAGGTGCAGGGAGGACGCCTCACCCGCCAGGTGCAGGGAGGACGCCTCACCCGCCAGGTGCAGGGAGGACGCGTCACCCGCCAGGTGCAGGGAGGACGCGTCACCCACCAGGTGCAGGGAGGACGCCTCACCCGCCAAGTGCAGGGAGGACGCGTCACCCACCAGGTGCAGGGAGGACGCGTCACCCGCCAGGTGCAGGGAGGACGCCTCACCCGCCAGGTGCAGGGAGGACGCCTCACCCGCCAGGTGCAGGGAGGACGCCTCACCCGCCAGGTGCAGGGAGGACGCCTCACCCGCCAGGTGCAGGGAGGACGCCTCACCCGCCAGGTGCAGGGAGGACGCGTCACCCGCCAGGTGCAGGGAGGACGCGTCACCCACCAGGTGCAGGGAGGACGCCTCACCCGCCAAGTGCAGGGAGGACGCGTCACCCACCAGGTGCAGGGAGGACGCGTCACCCGCCAGGTGCAGGGAGGACGCCTCACCCGCCAGGTGCAGGGAGGGCGCGTCACCCGCCAGGTGCAGGGAGGACGCCTCACCCGCCAGGTGCAGGGAGGACGCCTCACCCGCCAGGTGCAGGGAGGACGCCTCACCCGCCAGGTGCAGGGAGGACGCCTCACCCGCCAGGTGCAGGGAGGACGCCTCACCCGCCAGGTGCAGGGAGGGCGCGTCACCCGCCAAGTGCAGGGAGGGCGCGTCACCCGCCAAGTGCAGGGAGGGCGCGTCACCCGCCAGGTGCAGGGAGGACGCCTCACCCGCCAAGTGCAGGGAGGACGCCTCACCCGCCAAGTGCAGGGAGGACGCCTCACCCACCAGGTGCAGGTAGGGCGCCTCACCCACCAAGTGCAGGGAGGACGCCTCACCCACCAGGTGCAGGTAGGGCGCCTCGCCCACCAAGTGCAGGGAGGACGCCTCACCCACCAGGTGCAGGTAGGGCGCCTCACCCACCAAGTGCAGGGAGGACGCCTCACCCACCAGGTGCAGGGAGGACGCCTCACCCGCCAAGTGCAGGGAAGGCGCCTCACCCACCAAGTGCAGGGAGGGCGCCTCACCCACCAAGTGCAGGGAGGACGCCTCACCCACCAGGTGCAGGGAGGGCGCCTCACCCACCAAGTGCAGGGAGGGCGCCTCACCCACCAAGTGCAGGGAGGGCGCCTCACCCACCAGGTGCAGGGAAGGCGCCTCACCCACCAAGTGCAGGGAGGGCGCCTCACCCACCAAGTGCAGGGAGGGCGCCTCACCCACCAGGTGCAGGGAGGGCGCCTCACCCACCAGGTGCAGGGAGGGCTGAATATTAAAGAGGAATGTCCATTACTGCTGGGATGGGGCGCTGACGTCTCCAACAGCTGGTCCCATCTCCTCAAGATGAAAAACAAAATTTACAATACGTGTTCAAATGGGAATGGCGATTCATGAGGTATCACAACTAACGTTATTATGAGTTATAATTAAGTCTTTACAGTAGCGCTGGTCTTAATAGCTCGCAGACGAGGGGGCAGTGTGGCTCACTCTCACAAAGCAGGAGAGACATCTATGGTTGCATGATCAACAACATATATAGTTTAAGTAACAACGATGTCACGAGTAGGACGAGCTGGAGTAACAGTGGTCATAATGCACTGTCTGACACATCTACACTTGTCACATGGGTCGTGTCCCACGGGTCATGTCACATGGGTCGTGTCACATGGGTCGTGTCACAAGGGTCGTGTCACATGGGTCGTGTCACAAGGGTCGTGTCACATGGGTCGTGTCACAAGGGTCGTGACAGTGTAAACAATATTCTTACATCACATGTTAGGCTATTAATACATTTTTCTTCATAAATAAACAATGAATTAAACAATTCTGTAAACTGTCGACAATAAATATTCAGCCATTGTATAAATTAAAATTTGTTGCATTTTTTCAATATAAATACATTGACGCATAGCTTTTAAACTTTAGTTTATATTACTGCTACTGTTGTCACTACTGCTACTGTTAGCTGTTACTGTTGTCACTACTGCTACTGTTAGCTGTTACTGTTGTCACTACTGCTACTGTTAGCTGTTACTGTTGTCACTACTGCTACTGTTAGCTGTTACTGTTGTCACTACTGCTACTGTTAGCTGTTACTGTTGTCACTACTGCTACTGTTAGCTGTTACTGTTGTCACTACTGCTACTGTTAGCTCCAAGCTTGTGACAGTCTTGCACCAGTGACAAGGAAGTCTTATATCAGTGCCAAGCTTGAGGAAGTCTTATATCAGTGCCAAGCTTGAGGAAGTCTTATATCAGTGCCAAGCTTATGCCAAGAGAGAGGATGTGGAGTACATGTGACACAAGAGAGATGGAGCCAGGATGATAAAGCTTTCCTCCGACCCTTTACACAGCTGATAACATTGTGCCGTGTCTGAGAGCCCTTCACGCCACGCGTCCTGGCCAACCCCATAACTGCTCTTGCATATTGGCTTATGCTCTTAGACTCTCACATTCATTATATTGGTATTTCTCAGTGCTGGTGCGAGGCTCTTACATCATTTGTGAGTCTACCAGCAGCACTGCAAGAGTTCATCAGTAAGTCTGCCTGTACCCTGTGCCTGGGATTATGAGGACGTGTGATTATCTTGTCTATCTCTCTCTCTCTCTCTCTCTCTCTCTCTCTCTCTCTCTCTCTCTCTCTCTCTCTCTCTCTCTCTCTCTCTCTCTCACACACACACACACACTATACTGACGCGGGAACGCCCACAAGTTCCCTTACTGTCGCACCACCACGGGTGACGCAACACCACACGGGTGACGCTGGTGGCTGAGTGGACAGGACGCTCGATATGTAGTTCTGTGGACCGGGGTTCGATTTCCTGTGGCGACGGAAACAGATGGGCAGAGTTTCTTTCACCCTGATGCCCCCCTGTCACCTAGCAGTAAATAGGTACCTGGGAGTTCGACAGCTGTTACGGGCTGCTTCGTGTGTGTGTGTAAAAAAAATTGTTAGTAGTTACTAACGGTTGATTGATTGACAGTTGAGAGGCGGGCCGAAAGAGCAGAGTTCAACACCCGCAAGCACAACTAGGCGAATACACACACACACACACACACACACACAAGACCAAGTGACAAGACTAAGGAAAACAGAAAGGCATATACAGAAAGCGACAAGGAAATGCCAGTTACCATGGAGTGTTCACAACTGAACCTGAGCAGCTGCCATTGTTTTAAGAAGAAATGATATAAGATGAGAGACTAAGGATATAGAGGTGACGGCAGAGAAGGTAATGAAACGGCTAACAACACTGGATGAAACTCAAGCAGTTGGACCAGGCAATGTATCGCCGCGGATAATATGAGGCAGCGCAGGCCCTCGTCGTGCCTCTGCAAGGATATATAATGAGTCTCTTACGAAGGAAGAGTTGCCCAGTTGCTGGAAGAGGGCAAATGTGGTACCAATTTTCAAAAAAAAAGGAGATAGAGAAGAGTCGCTTGACTACAGACCAGTATCACTGACCAGCATTTCGTGTAAAGTACTTGAAAAAATAATCATGTTAAGACTGGTTATACACTTAAAGAACATTAGGTATGTAAACAAACACCAACATGGATTCAGAGAAGGGAAATCATGCCTAACAAACCTGAAATTATAAGATAAAGTAACAAGAATAAGGCAGGACAGAAGCATCGGCAGACTGAATATTCCTGGACTGCCAAAAACCTTTTGAAACAGTACCGCACAGGAGATTGCTATTAAAACTTGAGAGGCAGGCAGGAGCAAGCGGAAAAAGCCCTAGATTGGGTAAAGAATTACTTAACAGGCAAAAGCCAGAGAGTAACAGTCAGGGGCGAGAAGTCAGACTGGCTTGAGATAACGAGTGGAGTACCTCAAGGATCGGTGCTGGGACCAATTATATTTCTAATATACGTGAACGACATTCTACAGGAGTCGAGTCCTATATGTCGATGTTCGCGGATGACGCGAAATTAATAAGACGAGTTGTGACAGATGAGGATCAAGTCCTCCACGAGGACTTTAACAAGGTGCAGAGATGGCCAGAGAAATGGCTGCTGGAGTTCAACACTAGCAAGTGTAAAGTTATGGAAATGGGACTAGGTGACAGGAGACTAAAGGGTCAGTACACAATGAAGGGAAACTACCTTACCTGTGACAATTCGGGAAAGGGACCTGGGAGTGGATGTAACATTAAATATAACTGCTGAGGCACATATAAATAGGTTATCGACAACAGCGTATTCTACACTGGCAAAAGTTAGAACGTCATTCAGAAACCTAAATAAGGAGGCATTCAGAGCGCTTTATACTGCCTACGCGAGACCAGTCTTAGAGCTCCATCATGGAGCCCCCACCTAAGGAAACGCATAAGGACACTGGAAAATGTTCAACAATTTGCGACGAGGCTAATCCAGAATTACGAGGGATGGGGTATGAAGAGCGAATAAAAGAATCTGACAACTTTAGAAATAAAGGAGAAATGGGGAAGATATGATAGCAGCGTACAAAATACTAGGGGGATTGACTGTAAATAGACGAAATGTTCAAACAGAATACCAAAAGAACGAGGGGACATGAAAGGAAGCTGGAAACTCAAATGAGTCATAGAGATGTTAGGAAGTTTTCTTTTAGCGTGAGAGAAGTGTGAAAATGGAATGAACTAAAGGAGCACATTGTGGAAGCAAACACTATTCATAGCTTTAAAACTATTTATGATAGAGAAGTAGGACAGGAGTCATTGCTTTAACCAACTGAAGGCTAGTAAGGCGGGATCCAAGAGCCAACGCCCGATCCTGCAGGCTCAAATAAGTGAGTACATACACACAGTTATGGACTCCTGCCACCATTTAACGCAACGTTAAAGATCACTAAATCAGTTTTCTGTGGTTAATGGAAGACCATTTTCTATGTTTCAGCAAGTGTCCGTTTTCTGTCCATGCGTGGGAGTTGATCGATATCAGCCGGCGATGGTGGAGGCCGGCGGGGGACCTGCCACCCGCCACCTGCCACTCACTTTCCCGCCCCTGGTAAGGGTCGTGTGGGTGAGCCACCACTTGCCATACTCTCACACCCATGCCTCAGGCCCCACGGGGTACTCCAGGACTCCCACCTCACCTATTATGCAGAGCAACCAGACATTCCAGGCGCCATAATAAAAACGTTTCATTATTCATTGTACAAGAATGTAAAAACTCTTGTATATATAAATAAACAAAAAATAAATAAACGTTATAAGGTCGCTGGCATTACAATAAAAAAATTCAATGTTTAGGGATTAAATCAAAGTTTTACATCATTCTGTGGACCTTGACCGAGATATACGTATTGATTATGTATGTAAAGCGTCTTGTGGTTAGTAATTATATAACCCTCTCATATTGCTTTAATGAATATATAATATAAATATACTAGGATGAGGGGAAGGGGAGACAGCTGCGTCTGGGTCTCTCCCCCTTCCTCTCTCAAGCTCCCCCTTCTAACTCTCCTCTCCTGCCCCACTCCCACCTTCCTCCCCCGTTATCTCCATCATCCCTTCTCACTTCTCCCCTCTCCCATCTCGTTACCTCTTTTTCCACTCATCCCCTCTCTTTTCCTCAGAAAGATATATAAAATGAAGCACTGAACATGCTACAGAAGACTACAGACAACTAATATTTCAGACTTTTCATTAAAATCACAGTGGGGGCAAGGTTGTTCGGTATTGACATTTCTGAAAGTATGAGACTGAAACCGACCCCACTGACCTATGACACGCCCATACCCCACATGCTTCATGTGTAAAAGTTGGGTAATCTTGAGGTTATCTTGAGATGATTTCGGGGCTTTTTAGTGTCCCCGCGGCCCGGTCCTCGACCAGGCCTCCACCCCCAGGAAGCAGCCCGTGACAGCTGACTAACACCCAGGTACCTATTTTACTGCTTAGGCTAGTAAGGCTAGTCCCAAGCCTCCATCCTCAGATCAAGAGGTATTCTCGCTAATATAGATTACTAAGAGGGTACCAGTCTCCCCAAGGTCTCTCTCCGCTCGTCCCCACTTATCTTTATCGTCTATTATTGATTTTTCCCTCTTTCCATCTCTCCTGTTCTCTGCAGCTTTCTTTCCCTTGATCCGCCCTCTCCTCTTTCCCTATCCACCTGGGGAGTACCCGGTGGTGCCCGGGATAGTGTTTCTCTGTGATCAAATAAGCTGATGTTGGAGGCCAGAGGCTTGGGGCTAGTCTCGCCCAACTTTCCAAGATTACACATGAGGTGTATGGGAGTGTCATAGGCCAGAGAGGTCAGCCCCAATGCCATACTAAGAGATATCAGTATCTATAGCGACCTCCCGTATTTCTCAGATTGAGAAGGGAGGAGAGATGTGAGTGGGGGAGGAAGATTGAAAGAGAAGGGGGTGAGAGAGAGAGGGGGGGGGGCGGGGGGAGCCGATAACCAATCTTGTACACTTTTCCTATTTTTATCAATCATTAATCTACTGGGTTATGTGACGAGTCGCATACATTGGGAAACTTTGGACGAATTACGAGGGTTTCCTGTTGGTGATGATCGTGGTGATGGTGTTGATCGTGGTGATGGTGTTGATCGTGGTGATGGTGATGATCGTGGTGGAGGTGTTGATGGTGTTGATGGTAATGTTGTTGGTGGGGGTGGTGGTGTTGATGGTAGTGAGTTCTTAAACAGCTTGAGCTTTGAATGTTGGTCGGTGGAAGAGAGCAGCCTAGTTAACTAGCGGCCACACGCACGCTGTTCTGCTGCGATAATAAAACACTTGTTCACTGAGAATTATACTACGCTATATGTAATGTAGTATTGCCTTGTAAAACTTATGTATATATGATTTATATTGTATTTTCTTAAATAAAGATAAAAAAAAAGTGATGGAGCAGCTTTCAGTTATCTTGCCCATGACTCAAACATTAATATCATAACTTACAACTTTGGTTGTTCATTAATTATCAACAAACAAGTGATCGGTATGAGCCTGGGATCTTACTTGACACTTTGGTTTTGTCCTGCAGCCTAACATCTTTGTCCTGCAGCCTAACATCTCTGTCCTGCAACCTAACATCTCTGTCCTGCAGCCTAACATCTCTGTCCTGCAGCCTAACATCTCTGTCCTGCAGCCTAACATCTCTGTCCTGCAACCTAACATCTCTGTCCTGCAGCCTAACATCTCTGTCCTGCAGCCTAACATCTCTGTCCTGCAGCCTAACATCTCTGTCCTGCAACCTAACATCTCTGTCCTGCAGCCTAACATCTCTGTCCTGCAGCCTAACATCTCTGTCCTGCAGCCTAACATCTCTGTCCTGCAGCCTAACATCTCTGTCCTGCAGCCTAACCTATCTCTGTCCTGCAGCCTAACATCTCTGTCCTGCAGCCTAGCCTATCTCTGTCCTGCAGCCTAACCTATCTCTGTCCTGCAGCCTAGCCTATCTCTGTCCTGCAGCCTAACCTATCTCTGTCCTGCAGCCTAACATCTCTGTCCTGCAGCCTAACATCTCTGTCCTGCAGCCTAGCCTATCTCTGTCCTGCAGCCTAACCTATCTCTGTCCTGCAGCCTAGCCAATCTCTGTCCTGCAGCCTAACCTATCTCTGTCCTGCAGCCTAACCTATCTCTGTCCCGCAGCCTAACATCTCTGTCCTGCAGCCTAGCCTATCTCTGTCCTGCAGCCTAACCTATCTCTGTCCTGCAGCCTAACCTATCTCTGTCCCGCAGCCTAACATCTCTGTCCCGCAGCCTAACCTATCTCTGGTTGATACCTGGTTGATGGGGTTCTGGGAGTTCTTCTACTCCCCAAGCCCGGCCCGAGGCCAGGCTTGACTTGTGAGAGTTTGGTCCACCAGGCTGTTGCTTGGAACGGCCCGCAGGCCCACATACCCACCACAGCCCGGTTGGTCCGGCACTCCTTGGAGGAATAAATCTAGTTTCCTCTTGAAAATGTCCACGGTTGTTCCGGTAATATTTCTTATGCTTGCTGGGAGGACGTTGAACAACCCCGGACCTCTGATGTTTATACAGTGTTCTCTGATTGTGCCTATGGCATCTCTGCTCTTCACTGGTTCTATTCTACATTTTCTTCCAAATCGTATACTCCAGTACGTTGTTATTTTACTGTGTAGATTTGGTACTTGGCCCTCCAGTATCTTCCAGGTGTATATTATTTGATATCTCTCTCGTCTTCTTCCTAGTGAGTACATTTGGAGGGCTTTGAGACGATCCCAATAATTTAGGTGCTTTATTGCGTCTATGCGTGCCGTATATGTTCTCTGTATTCCCTCTATTTCAGCAATCTCTCCTGCTCTGAAGGGGGAAGTGAGTACTGAACAGTACTCAAGACGGGACAACACAAGTGACTTGAAGAGTACAACCATTGTGATGGGATCCCTGGATTTGAAAGTTCTCGTAATCCATCCTATCATTTTTCTGGCTGTCGCAATATTTGCTTGGTTATGCTCCTTAAACGTTAGGTCGTCAGACATTATTATTCCCAAATCCTTTACATGCTGTTTTCCTACTATGGGTACATTTGATTGTGTTTTGTACTCTGTATTATGTTTAAGGTCCTCATTTTTACCGTACCTGAGTACCTGGAATTTATCACTGTTAAACATCATGTTATTTTCTGATGCCCAGTCGAAAACTTTATTAATATCAGCTTGAAGTTTTTCAATGTCCTCAGCCGAGGTAATTTTCATACTGATTTTTGTGTCATCTGCAAAGGATGATACGAAGCTGTGACTTGTATTTTTGTCTATATCTGATATGAGAATAAGGAAAAGCAGCGGTGCAAGGACTGTACCCTGAGGTACAGAACTTTTCACTGCACTTGGACAGCCTAACCTATCTCTGTCCCGCAGCCTAACATCTCTATCCTGCAGAGTAACATCTGTCCTGCAGCCTAACCTATCTCTGTCCTGCAGCCTAACCTATCTCTGTCCTGCAGCCTAACCATCTCACTGCCCCATAGTTATTAAAGTTGTGGCCAAACTATTAACATTACGAGGTACTTATCAGACCTGTGAGACGGAGACGTTAACACTGCCCTGAACTAAGTCAGTTGACTTTATGGCAGTTCAGCAGGTGTGTGTGTGTGTGTGTGTGTGTGTGTGTGTGTGTGTGTGTGTGTGTGTGTGTGTGTGTGTGTGTGTGTGTGTGTGTGTGTGTGTGTGTGTACTCACCTAGTTGTGTTTGCGGGGGTTGAGCTCTGGCTCTTTGGTCCCGCCTCTCAACCGTGTGTGTGTGTGTGTGTGTGGACACCAACCCACCCTAGCATTCATTCGTGTGAGAATAAATAGCTATTAAATTGGGACTTGGGCTATTTAATTTGAATTATTACAGATTTTGAATTAAATACATTTTTGTTTAAAATATAATATTGTTGGGTTTTATCTTCGCACTTTAATTCATTAACGAGGCTTAAGAAAAGTAATTTCTCTGGTCCCCGTGGTGTAGTGGTAAAGCACTCGCCCGGCGCTTTGCGAGCGCTTTGGCCTGGGTTCGTATACAGGTCAGAGAGGATTGACTGGGCGCCAATCCTTAACAGTTGCCTCTGTTCACCTAGCAGTGAATGGGTACCTGGTTGTTATACGATTTGACGGGTCGTATTCCGGGGAAACTTAAGATTTAGGACTTGCCCGAATCGTTATGAGTGCTGGTGGTTGTACAAGAATGACCACAATGACCGTCACACAACAACACACGAGAGGCCACAATGACCGTCACACAACAACACACGAGAGGCCACAATGACCGTCACACAACAACACACGAGAGGCCACAATGACCGTCACACAACAACACACGAGAGGCCACAATGACCGCCCTTTATCTCCACGAGAGGAACTTGAGAGGCTGGCCTCTACAGCTTCCGGGTCGTAGAGTGCTCATGCCAGGCCCCGTCACATCCATCTTTACTGGGGCAGCAACAGCAGGTAGAGCAGGGAGCAGTAGATGCAACAACAGGAAGCGGTAGATGCAACAGCAGGTAGAGCAAGGAGCAGTAGATGCAACAACAGTTAGAGCAGGGAGCAACAGAAGCAACAGCAGGGAGCAGCAGGGATCAACAGTGGCAACAGCAGGGAGCAGCAGAAACTACAGCAGGGGCAGCAGAAACTACAGCAGGGAGCAGCAGAAGCTACAGCAGGGAGCAAGATAAGCAACAGCAGGAAGAGCAGTGGGAGAAGAGGAGGCAGGTCTGAGGTGTATCGGGAACATGCGCGGTAGGTAGGAATAGTGTGGGGGGAGTGGGTCCTTGGTCACCCCGCCCCCCACCAGTGCTGGCCGCACCGTCGCTGTGAGGGAGGGAGGCTCTTGTGTTCCTTCCGTTATACTGCATCTCGTCTTGCCTACTCTACCTACTTCCTCAGGTAAGCCTGTCCCTGCTGGCTTAGGTGTGACTGCCACAAGCCATGTGCAGCGATAAGGCGAGGCTTGCGTCTGTGGGAGACATGACCGAGTACTTCCCTGCTACCATATGTTGACCAACACCTGTTTCCTGCCTCCACAAGATCTAAACTGTGTCAACAAAATTATTCGCACACCCTCCGTCGCTATGTAATAGAGTGCTACAACATGCGTAAATCAGAGACAACTGTATTACAAATTTTCAGGAAATGAGTAAATATTTCAGTGATCTACTACCAGAAATTTTAGCCAAATATCCCGTTTGTTATTAATAATATTAATACGGTAGTAAATGTGGGTTGGTGTTTATAACCTATCCATCGCTGTCCAGTGATTGGGGGGGGGCGGTGTGCAGGATAAACATATTTAATTATGGCACTTGCTTTCCATATATGTAAGTTGTTTAGCTTAGAGACTATACTTGTGGTTGGTGTAACATTATACATTAAATTTTGTTACTAGCTCATTAAGACTTAACTTGCTTAGCTAAATGAGTTTTGGGATTCAGTCCCTGGGCCCATTATGTAGCGCTGTAATCCTTTCCACTGCTGCCCACAGAAGGGGTTTGGGATCCACTATTGTCCATAGGATGGGTATGGGGTTCACTACCGTCTATAGGATAGGTATGGGGTGCATATTAGATGAACTAAACTGAACTAATTGCCTCGGCGCGCCCACCCGGTCCTATACTTTATAAAGATTTAATATTCATGGACTAAGTTACGGTTTAGTGAACCTTGTAGAAGGAAACACTTTTTTTCACTTTAAGGAACCGAGATAAATATGTAATGCATGTAATGCATATAGTTTAATTAAAGACAACAAGAGTTTCAAGAAGTTTGGGAACTCAGGTTTTACCAAACAGAAAACGTGCTGATCAAGGGCAAACTTTTGCTTAATATGAAATCATTAACACGTCTAAAATTAAACCAATACAATTTTGTTTGTTAAAAGTTGCCGCTTCCCGAAGTGACGTGACGACCTTGGCGTGTCTCTGGCCTTCACTTGGTGATAATTTACGATCGATAACTGTGGCAGCGTCACCGAGGTACCCCAACACTTACACACACACTCCACGGACTCTTTAATATTGTTAGAGAAATTATTTGTGAAGATGGGTTGGATTTGGGTGGGAGCGAGGGTAGCGTTGTGGGCGGTGGTGGGAGCGAGGGTGGTGTATACGGGGCAATAAGCAGAGGTGGGGTGCAGAAGTGGGTGGGGATGTCCGTGGGGTGGATGTGCACTCATCCGCCTAGTTATACTCACCTAGTTGTGCTTGCGGGGGTTGAGCTTCTTCTCTTTTGTCTCTTTGGCGGTATTGGTGGCTGGTCCCCTTGTCGTGGGGGAGAGGGCTGGTGCGGGGGCCTTGGTTCCTGCTTCTGCTTCCTCGCCCGCGTGGCATCGGGATCATGCACCCTGATAAGGACGTTGTTGAGGCCCGTGACCTGGTCGTTGTGCTGAAAAAGGGTGTTCGCAGAGTACAGGAGAGCCCTGTGCTAGTTGTTCCTGATTTTGTGTCTCCCGCGGTGGTCGCGTAGTGGCATTTTCCTTTCTGCGGAGGCATGGGCTCAGCGGGTAAATATGTTGATATGACAATCTACTTGAGAATGGTCCAGGACGAACCGAAACGTCGTCGTCCCTTCACTTTCTAGTGTGTGGTCTGGTCAACAAATATGTTGATTCTTAATTGTTGTGTGTGGTTATTTATTTGTGTTGTTTATCTGTTTTGCTGTGTGTAGATATCTTTTGTTTTGGTGCCCTTTATTTTCTGTGTTTATTCTATTTTGTTTGTACCCCTTCTTGTATTGTGCGCATTACTTGGAATGTGTGGGGGTCTAGGAAAGGTTTGCATACCTGGTCCTTCTGAGCCGGGGTTTTGTTTTTGCTTTATTTTTTTTCGTTGGCTTGAACCACTTGTGTATTTTGGCTGTTTGTTAGTTTGTAGATTGTTTTTCCGTTTTCATGTTTCATTCCTGTGTTCTTTGGTGTTATGTATTGCTTTTGTTCTTGTATATATTATGTATTGCTTTTGTTCTTGTATATATTATGTATTGCTTTTGTTCTTGTATATATTATGTATTTCCGTTTCTAACAAAAAAAAACTTTTCCTTGCAGGTTGCAGAAGGAAGCGTCGACACCGAGGCCGTCTGGCCGGATGTAGGCCTCTGCTTCCACATTATGGCGAGTGGTGAAAACGCATAAAGAATTTATGCAAAATGTAGGACAATTAATAAATAAAATTTTGAATAGTAAAGCACCAGCTGTAATTGCATGGCAGCATGGTAAAGATTAACAAGAGATCGCTGGCAACGTTAGACACGACTAACTTGTTGCCTTTTTCAGAATGATGGTTATCTACCCCACGGTAAAAGTTTGATAACGTAATCATTCCTCTCATATTTTCACGTAAAAGTTGCAGTAACTGAACTCTTAAACAGTACGAGACTTATTAGTCCAGTAGGAGAGGCATACATCTGGCATGTTATTTGTCAGGGGAGCGAGTATCATACATCTGGCCTCCTGGAGCCAGGCCTTGTACTTCTAGCTTTCTGGAGCCAGACCCAGGTATATCTGGCCTCTGAAGCCTCCTCACACTTCCCCATATGAGGTAACCAAGTTCTTACTGGGAAGAATGAAGTCAGATACGTCACAGCTAACTTATCAGTATATATGAACCAGTAACAAGAGAGGCAAAGAGACGAAGATTTGCGATCACAGTATAGTTTGATCCAGAACTTTGTTAAGTATCTGGATTGCAACTGGAGTGAATTTTCAAGAGTTCTTTTACTTCCCGAGCCCAACCTGGGGCCCTGGCTTGACTTGGGATAACTTGATCCAACAGGCTGTTGCCTGGAGCGGTCCACGTGCCCATATATTGACTACATTTTGTGAATTCACTAAAACCTAGTTGGTTCTGCACTACTTGCAAGATATTACTTAAATACTTCTTGAAGGCACCCACCATTGTTCTGGCAATATTTATAATGCTTCCTGGGAGGGTGTTGACCAGCCATGGACCTCTGATGTTCAGTATTCTCTGATTGTGCCTATGGCGCCTCTACTCCTCACTGGTTCTATTCTGCACTTCCGTCCGAATGTTAATACTTGCTGGACGGCTGCCAACGTGGAGAAAGCTTGGCAGTAATGTGTGTCCTGGGAGAGGTAGGTGGACGCACAGAATAAGTGTGTCAGCTTTTTACTTCAAGAACAAAACAGCAGTTTCCAGCTTAGCTGATATGAATCAGTAAATTATTAATAATTCAAGTTAGAATCATTCTTATTTAAAAGGATAACCGGAAATTTATAATTGTTTGAACCATTATAATTAATTATTAACTTGTTATGATGCGTCTTTAGTGTTACCTAAAGCAGATAATTGATATGCGAGGTGTTTAAAATGAGAGGAACACGACAACGCAGTTAGTGAACCCAAGTCTCCAACAATCATCACAAGTTGTTACGCGAATATTAAGACAAGTACAGACGGACAATTCCACCTGGAACTCTCACTATTAATACCAAACATATCACATAGAACTGTAAAGGCCAGGCAAGGCTCACCGTGCGTGTGTACCACCACCTGCAGTGACCACCACACACACACACCCACCAAGTTATAGCGAACATGTCAGCGAAAACAGCAGTCGACTGGAGTCGCTTCGGGCTGGCCTCTGACGGGGAGCGGGAGGCGTCAGAGACCACACGACTCAAGGACCCGGCACTGGACGAGGGCTACTACGGCGGCCACCACGCCGAGCTCTTCACCGGCGAGAAGGTCAGCATCCCAGGTAGTGGGGCACAACAGGTAGTGGGGGCACAACAGGTAGTGGGGCACAACAGGTAGTGGGGGCACAACAGGTAGTGGGGCACAACAGGTAGTGGGGGCACAACAGGTAGTGGGGCACAACAGGTAGTGGGGGCACAACAGGTAGTGGGGGCACAACAGGTAGTGGGGGCACAACAGGTAGTGGGGCACAACAGGTAGTAGGGGCACAACAGGTAGTAGGGGCACAACAGGTAGTGAGGCACAACAGGTAGTGGGGCACAACAGGTAGTAGGGGCACAACAGGTAGTGGGGCACAACAGGTAGTGGGGCACAACAGGTAGTGGGGGCACAACAGGTAGTGGGGGGCACAACAGGTAGTGGGGGCACAACAGGTAGTGGGGGCACAACAGGTAGTGGGGCACAACATGTAGTAGGGGCACAACAGGTAGTGGGGCACAACAGGTAGTGGGGCACAACAGGTAGTGGGGGCACAACAGGTAGTGGGGCACAACAGGTAGTGGGAGCACAACAGGTAGTGGGGGGCACAACAGGTAGTGGGGGCACAACAGGTAGTGGGGCACAACAGGTAGTGGGGGCACAACAGGTAGTGGGGCACAACAGGTAGTAAGGGCACAACAGGTAGTGGGGGGCACAACAGGTAGTGGGGGCACAACAGGTAGTGGGGGCACAACAGGTAGTGGGGCACAACATGTAGTGGGGCACAACAGGTAGTGGGGCACAACAGGTAGTAGGGGCACAACAGGTAGTGGGGCACAACAGGTAGTAGGGGCACAACAGGTAGTAGGGGCACAACAGGTAGTGAGGCACAACAGGTAGTGGGGCACAACAGGTAGTAGGGGCACAACAGGCAGAAGTAGACAACAGGTAGTAGGGAACAATAGGTAGTAGTAGACAACAGGTAGTGGGGGACAATAGGCAGTAGTAGACAACAGGTAGTGGGGGAAAACAAGATAAGTAGCAGACAACAGGTAGCGGGGAGACAACAGGTGGTAACAATAGATAACATGTAGTGGGGGACTACAGGCAGAAGTAGAAAACAGGTAGTGGGAGCACGACAGGCAGTTGCAGACAACAGGTAGTGAGAGACAACAGGTGTTTTTTTTTATTTTTTTTTAATTTTTTTTTCTTTATTTTCTACCACAAACGTGGCCACACATTTACAATGCTAACCAGCATATATACATTTTCTTCTGTCCTCCATAGACAGAGTTAGAGATCAGTTAAACATATAGTTCAGGGATTTATTGAACAATCAACCACAGGTGATTCGGTACTTTTAAAATGCTAAGCTAACCTACATACGTAAATGCATAGATACACAGATCTACGTACAACAGGTGGTGGTAGAGAAGGTGTCATACTAACCCCCCCCCCCTCCCCCCCATGTGTGACTGGCAGGGGGACGTACCATGGTGGAAAAGCACCTTTTTCGTGAGCGAGCGGGTGCTGTTCGGAACGTGGGATGGAGTGTTCACCTCGTGCCTCGTCAACCTCCTGGGCGTCATCGTCTTCCTGAGAGCCGGCTGGGTGGTCGGGGAGGCTGGCGTCCCGCTGGCCGCCCTTGCTGTCATCGTCTCCGGTGAGTGACGGGCTGATGGACACCTATTGTTGCACAGAGAGAGAGAGAGAGAGAGAGAGAGAGAGAGAGAGAGAGAGAGAGAGAGAGAGAGAGAGAGAGAGAGAGAGAGAGAGAGAGAGAGAGAGAGAGAGAGAACTACAACAACAACAACTATACCAACTATGAGCACGACCACTATGGCTACCTTACCAGGTGTTTGCCGAGACGTTACCCACGCTGCCACGGAAAGCCTAGGCCAGAATATGACCTGTTTCATCCGGGTATCCTAGCCTCACAGATTGCTCGGGAGTGCTTACTTATTTAGCACTCATCGAAGGTTGAGGTTGAGAACGAAGTAAGTTCGAACCCTCATCACGTCTCTTGTGGATTTGTACATTGCTGCTTGTATGTGTGTGTACACTTGGTTGCTGTGTGTGTCACAGTTCTAGTGGTATTGATCTGTGTATTATTGTTAAGAGGTGCTGCCATCCAGGTGTTACAGTCACGCTGACGTCCGCATACTACAGGCTTAGTGGTGCTGACATTCGTGTATTACAGTGTTGGTGGTGCTGACATTCGTGTATTACAGTGTTGGTGGTGCTGACGTCGGTGGTATCAGCAGTTGGGATCTGTGAGAGGACGAGGATGGAGAACGGGGGCATTTACTCCCTTATCTCCCATGTCCTAGGCTCCCAGGTCGGCGGCTCTGTGGGACTTGTCTACTGCTTTGGCCAGGTGAGTCCCCTACACTCACCCCGCCATACTTCACTCACCTCACTAACCTTTCACTTGCCTCACAAACTCTTTACTTATCTTATTAGCCCTTCACTCACCCATAACTCACCTCACAAACCCTTCACTCACTTCATTAGTCCTTCACTAACTTTTTACTCCCTTCATTAACCCTCCACTTGCTTCATTAACCGCTCTACTCGCCTTATTAACCCTCCACTTGCCTTATTTATCCGTTACTCACATCGTAAACCTAAAGTTAACATTATAGAGCTCAATAAGTTTAGTGTTATAAGAGCACTTAGGCTCGTTGGTTTTGGTAAACATAATCGTAACGACTATATGGAGTGAAGTTCTCCATATAGCAAGAGAGACAACCTAAGAGCCACCTTGAATGTATAAGGGAGCGGCACTGGGGAGATATTGACACCGCGCGCGCTGGCGGGCCAAGCTCCGGAGTTGGTATTTGTAAAGCAAATGTTGAATCAGATAACTTGAAGGAGGTGTCACACTGATACGAGACGTCATCAAGCAACACAACAGGAACCAACCTGTCACTGCCTCTTGCAACTTGTACTTCACTTACTATCGTAATAGGGAACTTTATTCGCAACAACTTGTAAAAGTCATTACATTTCTGGCTACATATACAGAAATGTACGGACTTGTACATTACACGTGTTCCCTTCGGGAATCTTAATTTCAAAATGAATAGGAAAACCATTTATATAACAAACATCTTGTTTCAGATTCTTTAATTTAAAAAGCAATACGTCTCGTATTTATGTTGGTTAATATTGATCCCTTTCAGTATTTTGAAATGTGAAGATAAATTGAATAGAGTTGTAAGAAGTCTGAAAGACGTTCTCTTTGATTACACAAAAATGCTCGCAACAGGCTCTAAGCCAGGCATTTTATATGGGATGCCTAATGTTCATAGAACAGGTATACCGTTTCGTTCTATTTTGTCAGCGATTGGTACTTTTAATTACAAACTGGCAAAGTTTTTAGTTCCATTATTAGAACCATTAACTTGTAATGAATTTACTCTGAGAAACTCTCAGGATTTTGTAAAGGAACTTTCCTCATTGAATTATGAGTTCCCTACTATAACGGCTAGTTTTGATATAGAATGACTCTTCACTAACATTTCTCTGTTGGAAACTATTGACATTTGTGTAAATCAGTTATTCGCTGACACTAATTTAGTGTCAGGATTTTGTAGTAAGATATTTAGACAGTTGTTAAAATTGGCAGTTAAAGACTGTTATTATGTTTAATAATAAATATTATAAACAAATTGATGGCGTAGCAATGGGTTCTCCATTAGGCTTTGCACTTGCTAATGCTTTTTCGAGTTTTCATGAGAGAAATTGGCTTGATAAATGTCCACTAGACATTTTGAGCTAAGCAAATAACAATCTTTTGACGCAAATTACAAAATTATTAATGTTATATATACATGTACACATACTCATACATACATGTACATATATATATATACGTATACATATATACATACACATACATATATTACCCCCAGAACATCTCCCCCAGACAGTGGGCATCTCGCTGTGTGTCACTGGGTTCGGGGAGTCGATGGCAGAGCTGGTGTCAGTGCCAGGAGTGTGGGCAGAGAAGGCCATGGGCTGCGGTGCCCTGCTGATCCTGGCACTCATCAACGTGGCAGGTGTCAAGTGGGTCATCAAGGTCCAGTTCATCCTCCTCCTCCTCGTAGTCCTCGCAGCCCTCGACTTTGTCTTCGGCAGCTTCCTCGACCACTCCGACGGTCAGTGCCACGCTCCTCCCACACCTCCTCTCATCCTCATTTATTGCCTCATATCATAAATGTTCAAATAAATTGTTTTTATGTCTAAGTTTATAGAAACTTTTTTTTTAGTGACAGTCGTTATCCCATGTGAACCCATCGTGTGTAACGGTGTATACACATCTATATGTATATAGATGTGCCTGTACAATCAGTGGACCTATTCAGAAAAACTGTGTTGTGGGTAAACATGTTTAATCATTCTTGCCTCAAAATGTGCATAAATTGCTCCATTACAGGAGCATTAAGTGAGGGAAATTTCCCTCCATCAGGCTCTTCGGTGGTTCATCAAGAGAACAACATAAAGGAGAGCACACTGAGGTAGAACATAATGGAAAGTTTGTTTCTGTAGTAATTTGCTTGTTGAGCAGTGAGGACGGCTCCAGGGGTCACCAGAGCCACACATGACAGGGGTGAAGACGGCTCTAGGGGTCACTAGAGCCACAGATGACAGGGTGAAGACGGCTCCAGGGGTCACTAGAGCCACAGAGGACAGGGGTGAAGACGGCTCTAGGGGTCATTAGAGCCACGGATGACAGGGTGAAGACGGCTCCAGGGGTCACCAGAGCCACAGATGACAGGGGTGAAGACGGCTCCAGGGGTCACTAGAGCCACAGAGGACAGGGTGAAGACGGCTCCAGGGGTCACTAGAGCCACAGATGACAGGGGTGAAGACGGCTCTAGGGGTCACTAGAGCCACACATGACAGGGTGAAGACGGCTCCAGGGGTCACTAGAGCCACAGAGGACAGGGTGAAGACGTATACCCTAACTATGATGGGGGAAGACAATAAAATGTGCTTGGGGGGGAAACTTAAGGAGTTTCTTTTCTCGAGAAGGATACATTAGAAAGATGTCACCGTCCCTGGCATGCCTTGTGGTACCACCAACAACCTGGTTCACCAAGCTGACCACCTGGAAACCTGGTCTGGAATCCAACTACAGGGAAAGGAAGGAACCCTGGCGTTGACGGATGGGTCCAGAGTTTCCTGTATAGTGTCATAAGCTTGGAGACATCAGGAGACAGCGGTGATTGTCAGCAGAAGCGGCGGTGTCAGCAGAGGTGGTGACGAGTGTCAGCAGGAGCCACACTCGCTGATTGTGATCCTGGCTGTGGGCTCAAAGTTACCATATTCACTCATCTGTGACAGGCGCTGGATGACATGGAGTCCGTCCGTCACTTGCCCCAGCGCCCGCCCGGACCTGCGCGCGCACATACCTTCTTATTCCCCACCTTGCCTGCCTCCAGCCACATATTTATGTTGTGTATACATGAGAGGGAGAGTAAGGGGGTGTATACATGAGAGGGAGAGTAAGGGGGTGTATACATGAGAGGGAGAGTAAGGGGGTGTATACATGAGAGGGAGAGTAAGGGGGTGTATACATGAGAGGGAGAGTAAGGGGGTGTATACATGAGAGGGAGAGTAAGGGGGTGTATACATGAGAGGGAGAGTAAGGGGGTGTATACATGAGAGGGAGAGTAAGGGGTGTATACATGAGAGGGAAAGTACTGACCTGATAAGACTGTCACTCAGGCAGATCTTAACCTGTGGTCCGAGGCTCCAGGTCAGCGTCTCCAGGTGAAGGTCAGCCGCCACGGCCACCACCGCCCCGCGGACGTCCCCGTGACACGTGTCCTGTAGGGGAGGAGCGCTCATACTGGGTGTTGGGTGCTCTTACTGGGTGTTGGGTGCTCTTACTGGGTGTTGGGTGCTCATACTGGGTGTTGGGTGCTCTTACTGGGTGTTGGGTGCTCTTAGTGGGTGTTGGGTGCTCTTACTGGGTGTTGGGTGCTCATACTGGGTGTTGGGTGCTCTTACTGGGTGTTGGGTGCTCTTAGTGGGTGTTGGGTGCTCTTACTGGGTGTTGGGTGCTCTTACTGGGTGTTGGGTGCTCTTACTGGGTGTTGGGTGCTCTTACTGGGTGTTGGGTGCTCTTACTGGGTGTTGGGTGCTCTTACTGGGTGTTGGGTGCTCTTAGTGGGTGTTGGGTGCTCTTACTGGGTGTTGGGTGCTCTTACTGGGTGTTGGGTGCTCTTACTGGGTGTTGGGTGCTCTTACTGGGTGTTGGGTGCTCTTACTGGGTGTTGGGTGCTCTTACTGGGTGTTGGGTGCTCTTACTGGGTGTTGGGTGCTCTTACTGGGTGTTGGGTGCTCTTACTGGGTGTTGGGTGCTCTTACTGGGTGTTGGGTGCTCTTAGTGGGTGTTGGGTGCTCTTACTGGGTGTTGGGTGCTCTTACTGGGTGTTGGATGCTCTTACTGGGTGTTGGGTGCTCTTACTGGGTGTTGGGTGCTCTTACTGGGTGTTGGGTGCTCTTACTGGGTGTTGGGTGCTCTTACTGGGTGTTGGATGCTCTTACTGGGTGTTGGGTGCTCTTACTGGGTGTTGGGTGCTCTTACTGGGTGTTGGGTGCTCTTACTGGGTGTTGGGTGCTCTTACTGGGTGTTGGATGCTCTTACTGGGTGTTGGGTGCTCTTACTGGGTGTTGGGTGCTCTTACTGGGTGAAGGTCCCCTAGTGCGTGTGCCCCTTGCATTGAAGTCTTTATCTACCCTATCAATTCCTTTGAGAATCTTGCATGTGGTGATCAGAACCTAATCTTCTGTCTTCCAGCGACATGAGATTTAATTCCCATACTCTCCTCATAGCTAATACCCCTCAGTTCGAATGCTAATCTGGTAGCAAACCTCTGAACCTTCTCCAGTTTAGTCTTATGCTTGACGAGATATAGACTCCATGCTGGAGCTGCATACTCCAGGATTGTTCTGATATATGTGGTATACAATGTTATGAATGATTACTAACACAAGTTTCTAAAGGCCGTTCTTACGTTGGCCAACCTGGCATATGCCGCTGATATTATCCTCCTGATATGGGCTTCGGGGGACAGGTCTGGCGTGATATCGACTCCCAGATCTTTCTCTCTGATTCTTGAAGAATTTCATCTCCCAAATGATACCTTATATCTGGCCTCCCGCTCCCTAAACCTATCTTCATTACATTACATTTGTTCGGGTTAAACTCTAACAACCATTTGTTGGACCATTCCTTCAGTTTGTCCAGATCTACTTGAAGACTTATGCTGTCCTCTGTCTTAATCCTTCTAAACATTGAGAGGAATGAGCCTATACCCTCAGGAAGATCATTTACGTATATCAGAAACAGGATAGGTCCGAGTACAGAACCCTGTGGGATTCCGCTGGTGACTTCACGCCAATCTGAGGTGTGCGCGCGAGTGAGGGAGAGTGAGAACACGAACGAAAGAGAACCGGCATACTGAGTAAGCTAACAAGTGTAGTCGTACTCCTCTAGAACACGGTAGTTACCACTCCATAATACCTGACTGTCAACGACTCCGGTATAGCCGCTGTGAAGGATGCGGGGCGAGGCCTCTCCGTCAGCACTTCTCGACGTGTCGCGTGAGGGTTGGAATCCTTCCCTGCTCTCCTCCCACCCGTCGTCCTCCATGGGGTCCCAGTCGTGGTTGCGGGGAGTGAGGACCCGCGGGGCGTCGTACAGCAGGTCGCCCAGAAGGATCCACTCGTTCTGGCAGCAGGCGAAAACACGCGAACCCTTATACCCGAATCCACGTTTCCCAGTCAGTAAGGCTGCAAATTCTGATCCCAGCTGACCCGTGCCTTCCAGCACCTGACAATATACACATACTCAGTGACCGAGTCTAAGAGATAATGAGACTTTACGTCAGAACCTGTGAATATGAAATATTTGCTTAAGACCTGTGAATGAGAATAATATTTATAACATCAAGAATAAAAGATATTAATCACGTCTCATTGAGAGGATAGAGCATCTGGTAGTACCTGTGGAGGACACCTCAAGTCCAGCTCCCTGAGTATGGGAGGCACCACTGGTTTTCTGGGTTTGTAATTCGAGATATACGTTGGTATATTTTACCTGAGGTGATGAATAATAACTTCCCTAATATAAAGACTTAAAATAGAAAAAGTTTTGAACATTGGGATAACCGGCATAAATACTAGACATGTAGTTAATTTTGCGAGCCGCTATGATTTTAGTACATCAGTTTTTGATCTTTGAGTACTGATACGTCAAAATGCGATGTACTATTTGAGAGGCTCGGGCTGAGCTGATACCCAGGAGCGGAGAGGACAACAAGGAAGGAGTGGAAGCAGCAGCAGCAACTGAAGGAAAGTGTTAACTTAAAGTGTGTGTTAACATTAAAGTGTTAACTAAAGGAAAGTGTTAATAAGAAAAGTGCTCATCTCTTACAGGTTAACAATTGTGGATGAGAAGAAGGCTTCTCACCTTGATGACAACCCGTCCTACTGGCTGGTCCTGGCACGTGAATTCGATAAAATAGTGGTCGCTGGGAGCTGTGGTTAAGCCCCTGAGGGCGCTTGGAGCTGTGACTGAGCCCTTGAGGGCGCTGGGAGAGACCAGAGGGCCAGGCACACCTGGAAGGCTCTGAGTGAAGCCTGTGAACAGCTGCGACACCATCCTCTGTAACTCCTGCAAGAAGATCTGGCATATTAATTTAAAAACACTTTAAAGCGCGCGGGCCCCATGAAAAAAAAACTAGTGCATTGCGCGCGCGGCGTTTTGGGCTCTTGAGCTTAAACACCAAAGAGTGTGTAATCTTTTCACTCTCCTGACACCAATTCTCGAGTTACGTATTTCATTTTGGTATCAATGTGTTGGCAATAAAATTCTCTACAAGATCATATGTATAACATGTCACCAAAGCATTAGCTATCCCACCACGAAATAAATAAAACGTAGATCACTCGCCATGACGCCCAAACAGCAATAAAATGTTCATACTCTTTTGTTTGTTGTCAGCTCCACATTAGTCCTACAGCGTTATATTTTATATCCCTGAACTCGCAATAAAATTCCCTACACAGACATATGCATATAAATGTAGAATTATGATCGCGGCCCACACCAAGAGTGTGTGAAGTGGGTGATTACCCTCGTTGTGTCACCAACTCAATAGTCTCTCCTCTGTTACAATACAATGCCGTTTTCTCAAATAGGCCATGTGCCTATTAGAGAAAACGGAAATTTAATGGCAAACATTTTCATACTTCCCCAAGTCGATCGAATAAGAATTCGATTTTATATGTTTTTTTTTTTTAGATCGGCCGGCTATTTACGACGCGGGGGCAGAACCCGCATAAGCAAACCCGTCGTGTATGTACGACGCGGTCCCCTTAAAGTGATATAAGACTGTGTGTATGTGTGTACTCACCTAATTGTGCTTGCGGGGGTTGAGCTTTGGTTCTTTGGTCCCGCCTCTCAACTGTCAATCAACAGGTGTACAGGTTTCTGAGCCTACTGGGCTCTATCATATTTACACTTGAAACTGTGTATGGAGTCAGCCTCCACTACATCACTTCCTAATGCATTCTATTTGTCAACCACTCTGACATTAAAAAAGTTCTTTCTAGTATCTCTGTGGCTCATAGAGCCACAGAGATATTAGACAGCTTTTTGAATTTTAAATTATTTGTTGCTTAAGTTTGAACTAGGTGTTGCTCATCTCTTAATCAGGTGTTGGACATTTTTATATTACATGTTGCACATGTCTGTACCAAGTTTTCTGTATGTTTTGATCAGGTGTTGCATCGCTCCGTATCAGGTATTGCACTGCGAAGACGAAGTGGTACACACGAGACCAGGTAGTCTCTGGTGGTCTGATTAGTCTCCGTGGTGTAGTGGCAAGACACTCGCCTGGCGTTCCGCGAGCGCTATGTCATGGGTTCGTATCCTGGCCGGGGAGGATTTACTGGGCGCAATTCCTTAACTGTAGCCTCTGTTTAACTCAACAGTAAAATGTGTACTTTGTTGTAAAAACTATTCTTCGCGGCGGGGATCGTATTCCAGGGACCTGCCCGAAACGCTACGCGTACTAGTGGCTGTACAAGAATGTAACAACTCTTGTATATATCTCAAAAAAAAAAAAAAAAAAAAAAAAAAAAAAAAAAAAAAAAAAGGTACTCGACATGTACAGACCAGGATTTGCAATGTATAAAGCAGGTGCATCAAGTATTTTGGCTATTGCAGTTTGAAAACTTTAATTACTAAATTGTATTAGTCTAATGACATCACTATCGATTGATGACGTCACTATTTAACACGTGTGTAACAATCTCGCGAGCTTGACATCGTTGTGATGAAGTTTGTTTGTTTCAGAGCCGGGAGTGACCGGATGGTCTGGGGTGACGTGGGCCAACAACACGTCGCCAGGGTACACGTCTGGCACGTCCTGGTTCACGGTGCTGGGAGTGTTCTTCCCTAGTGTCACAGGCATCATGGCGGGCATCAACATGAGTAGCGACCTGCGACACCCAGCCAGGGACATCCCCGTCGGAACCCTCTCAGCCCTCGGTCTGAGGTGCATAACCTCGTCTTCACCCACACTTGCCTCCACCCACACATGTATTCACTCACATGAGAGTACAGTGCTTAAATATTGCACTTTTATTATAATGTATTCGCTTGCTTGCAGTTGTGTTATTCAGATCTGTCGTTATCAGACAAGTCTTATTATATCTCTTCTGCCTCTTTCTATCTCCACTGCAGCGTCTGATATCTCTCCATTACTTCTTGAAGTTCTTCATGTCTCTACGTTATCTCCTGCAGTACTGTGCTATACCTGGTGTTCGTGGTAGTGTTGGGCGCCACGGTAGAACGGAAGGTCTTGCTCACTGATTACATGATCACGGAGAAGGTGTCAGCTCTAGGTTAGTCTCCCTTAACCGTTTTAATACAGAAAACGTTATTTTATTTAAGAGAGAACGATAATTTTATCAGTGACTAATATAATGTGTAGAGTTAGATGGATTGCTTGGATGTTGCTCAGATTCAAATTGTTATATATTATGATAATGATGGTTGTGTGAAAAAGACTTATTACTGAGAACATATTAGACAAATATGCGAGTTAATGATTCTGGAACAGGACGAGAGGTTTGGTCATGTTTTCTTACACCTGATGTAACTGTTCATGTACATTGTGAACACCAAGTTTTATTTATTATTTATTTATTTATTTATTTATTTATTTATTTATTTATTTATTTATTTATTTATTTATTTATAACCAACAGTGTATCGAATCATGCCGCTGTTTTGAATAAATATTTCCTGTAAACATTTAAAAACATTTGTTTACAATACAATACAATACAATTTTATTTAGGTAAGGTACATACATACAATAAATATTTACAAGGATTGTTTGACTTATAGATATAGCTAGTACATACAATGCCTAAAGCCACTATTACGCAAAGCGTTTCGGGCATGTGTTTAAAAACATTATTTAAGTTATTACTAACAATCATAGGAGGGAGTGGTAGTAACAACAACAACAAGAGGAGGGCGAGGCCAGACACCTCCACCATGCCAATTAGCTTGGTCCAAGCTGGGAGATAACTACTTGGGTTAAGTTTCATGTGTTACGAGTTGATGACGGCTCTACCGTACTGCTCTACACCAGTTGAGGTGATAGTTTTAGCAGTGGTACTCGAGGTGTGGCGACATCTGTCAGCCTACGGATTCTGACACTTGGCCTTAACAGGCGGCATGTTGGCAGCTTCATTGTGATAAACAATTCAGCTTCATATACTAACAGAGCGCGAGTATCGCAGAAGTACGCATCTCTGCCGACTCTGTAGGAATTACTCAACACCTGTTTACAATTGTGTTCATTTGTACAGAGACCCAGAGCTATGTTGTTGTTCAAATATTTTAAACTAGAGATCAGTCACTTGATAATAAAGACTGACGTTGCCAGGACTTACTGAGCAAGCAGGGAGTGACTGGTAGGAGGGCGTGGTGGTGGGCGTGCAGTTGACACACCGTGTATGGCTCACCGTGTATGACACACCGTGTATGACCCAAGGTGTCACCTAGTTCAGCAAGTGTACTGGTGAAGATGATGCTGGGAGAGCTGGTGCGTGAGTGAGTTGAGTCTCTGGCGCCACCACCGGAACCAGTGTTGAGATAATATAAGATATGTGGCAGGATGTCCAGTTGCCATCTTCTCTTCATTGTTTTTTGACAGTCAAATATCTGGATGGTTTGTATTGTATGAGTATAATAATTATACGTACGTGAGCATATAATTGGATGACTGGCGTAATATAACACAACACCAAGTGTGCGGGGGGCGGCGCCCTGAGGCAGACCATTGAACAAGGCACGAAGCTTGCGTTGTCCTCGTGGTGTCCTGTCCTCATGACTGTGTTGTCCTCCTGACTGTTGTCCTCATGACTGTGACTGACATGTCCCTCCCACAGGAGTGCTGCTTGTGGCGGGTCTCTACACCACCACACTCTCCGCCACTCTGGCCTCCCTCTACGCGTCGCCTCGCGTCCTACAGTCCATCGCAGCTGAGAATGTTGTTCCGTTTCTCTCTCCGCTGGCAAAAGGGGTATGAACCGTCTTGACAAAATTATTCTGCTTCTATATTATATAGGGTTCCCCAGGGCTGGGTCTTATTAACCTGGTCAATAACGACTCTTTAAGTCTGCTCATTTGGTCACACATCGAGCTGTATTATTTTATTAATACATCTGATGTTGTAAAGCCTCACACTGTAGTATGAGGCTTTACAAGTGATGAAATATCACTAGCACACTAGTGATGAAATATTTATGGTTCATATTTCACTAGATCTTTATGACCATTGGCTGAGGCTCCAGTGTGTTAATATTAGAAGTTGTGGTATTAATTTCCTTTGACAGGAATCATGAACTGAAAGATGGGTTTGAAAATATTATTTTCTGATTTAATGAAGCAATAGTATCCTTCATTTAAATTGTACATTCTTATAATTTATTAATAACTTTAAAGGAGAGGTATACATAGGGCGGTGTCGTGTATGAATACACACTGAGAGCTTACTAGAGTCCTGCACCATGTTGATGGGCTTTAAGCCCAGCACCGAACTAAAACCTGGAAGATCGTATCAACGCAGTATATAACATAATACATTCACGTAATTAAATTATATTCCAATAATCATGGAATATAAACATGCAAGAACCTAATAATTTTTTTTTCAGTATGGGCAAAAATCGAGCGAGACAATATTTACTGAATGTGGGAGACAGGTCTCCAACCTAAATATATATATTTTGTCCCTCAGAAAGGTCCAAACAAAGTACCGGTGTTGTCACTGGTGGTGACGGTGGTGGTGACGGTGGTGTTCCTGATGGTGGGAAGGATCAACACTCTGGCACCCATCGTTACTATGCCCTTCCTCGCCACCTACGCCGCTATTGACTATGCCTACTTCGCCCTCGCTATGACAGCGGACCTGCAGAAGGCGCGGGAGGCCAGGTTCAGGTGAGACAGCTGTTACCTTCTGTTTCTAAACCCGAAGGAAGAAGAAATACTTATGTTAAGGCCATGATTATTTGTTTCGTTTTCATCCATTTTGTTTAATCCTTATCTTACTGTCGTTGGATGGGGCGGGATCATCATTGTTGCCACAATATATGACAAAGAGTGCTGGGAATACGGGATACTACGAGTATAGCTCTCATCCTATAACTACACTTATGTAATTACAAGATATAAATTTAATTGTCAATTCCGAAGACGCGTGTCGGAACTGATGAAAACATTACTATGCTGTGTATACCACACGGTAACGCTGGCTGACCTGACCTGCCAATCACCAATCAGTTGTTAGCGGTCATTTGACCAAGTGAGTCACCTCTCGACTGTAACTGACCCATACATATGAACAACTACTGTTGAACGGCGACGTAAAGTACAGTGAAGGCGGTGTTATAGACGTGACCAGTTGAGCCACAAGAGTATCCTGCTGTGGTCAGTGTTGGCTGCTCACACTTCCACCTGGCGTAGCCTTACACACCAATTGAACGCCGCAAGTAATAGGAAAATTATAAGTCATTGCTCTTTACAGAAATCAAACATTCGGAACCCCGACCTTCGCCTCCGGCGGCGGCACCGGCGGCGCCAGCGACCTGGACCACCTGTTCCCAGAGAGAATAACACACAAGAAGGTCATCACGGTAAGACCTTCACCTCCACCTAATTATAATGACCAACTTTCCTTAAAGGGCAAGATTAGGCGCCTCTCTGTCACATTACCTGATCACCTTCCGGTATACATTAATACTTGATGGATTTTGGCTCGTGTAGCTTATAGGTCAAGTTGCTAGTTATGTTGTGTTGCTGCTGACTATCCCCACAACTGCTGACTATCCCCACAACTGCTGACTATCCCCACACCTGCTGACTCTCCCCACACCTGCTGACTATCCCCACACCTGCTGACTATCCCCACAACTGCTGACTATACCCACAACTGCTGACTATCCCCACACCTGCTGACTCTCCCCACACCTGCTGACTATCCCCACACCTGCTGACTATCCCCACACCTGCTGACTATCCCCACACCTGCTGACTATCCCCACACCTGTCTGTTGTAACTGTCTACGACCTATCTGCCACCTGTCTATGATCTGTCTTTCTCTGGTACAGACAGCTGCCAGTTCAGGAACGTCAAGTCTGGTGTCGTCCCCAGATGACCATTCCAGCATCAAGTCAGACACTGACCGCTCCACAAAGGGTAAGACAGTGTTATGTGAGGGGTATCACTCTATGAGATGATATAGTAGCACAAGAATATATATATATATATATATATATATATATATATATATATATATATATATATATGTCGTACCTAGTAGCCAGAACTCACTTCTCAGCCTACTATGCAAGGCCCGATTTGCCTATTAAGCCAAGTTTTCATGAATTAATTGTTTTTTGACTACCTAACCTACCTAACCTAACCTAACTTAACTTTTTCGGCTACCTAACCTAACCTAACCTATAAAGATAGGTTAGGTTAGGTTAGGTAGGGTTGGTTAGGTTCAGTCATATATCTACGTCAATTTTAACTACAATAACAAAAAATTGACCTCATACATAATGAAATGGGTAGCTTTATCATTTCATAAGAAAAAAATTAGAGAAAATATATTAATTCAGGAAAACTTGGCTTATTAGGCAAATCGGGCCTTGCATAGTAGGTTGAGAAGTGTGTTCTGGCTATTAGGTACGACATATATATATATATATATATATATATATATATATATATATATATATATATATATATATATATATATATATATATATATATATATATATAACACTCCATATAATATTAAACTCATAAGACTTGAGAAACATGTGATAAAGAAATCAAACAAACCAAGAGTGGGTGAGAAAATACTGCTGAGGTCAGAAGGACACAAGTCTGACATATCTTTAGTGCAGTAAGAAACATATGGCAGATATAGGTCCTTATTATTGCAGTGAGAAACATTGAACTTTCTATTTGATAAGTATAATGAACAAGAATAACCATAACCTTCCTCGTGACTACCGTCTCTTGCCCTTGGACAGAGGAAGAGAGCGTTGGTAGCGGCGTGGCGGCCGGTGGAGCAGGAGGAGGGCTGGCGCCGGCTGGTCCAGGCGCCGGCCCGCTCGACATCACCAGCAAGGCTACCCACTGGTATTCTTACCTCTGCAACCGCTGGCTCTCCCTCCTGGGGGTAAGCACCTCTTGCGCATTATTTCATCATAAAGGTAAATATTGAGATGTATCTTTCAACACAGGACAATGAGTTTTAAAATGTCCACTCATAAATAAATAAATTTTTATTCAAGGTAAGGTACATACATACATACAAGGTAAGATACAAAAGTTGATGGATTTATAGATAGAGCTAGTACATACAATGCCTAAAGCCACTATTACGCAAAGCGTTTCGGGCAGGAAAAACACTAAGACTAAAACTGTCATGGCTGTCAACCAACAAACTTGCACCAAACTCAGAAAAAGCCATCTTTATTTTATTTGGTAGTAAATTATCAAATCAGATTCAACTTTAGATAGACAATGTTAACGTTAACAGTAAAATTGAGGCTAAGTTCCTTGGCCTATACATAGACAAGAGATTGAACTTCAGCACCCACATACAACACATAGCCAAAAAAGTCTAAAAAATGGTCGGTATACTTTCTAAAATGAGATATTATGTTCCCCACTCTGCTCTTCTCTCGTTATACTACGCACTAATATATCCATATCTTACATACGGTATACACCCGCGTTAAGTATCACTATGACATTCGCAAAGTCCGACTAGAGGTAAACACACACACACAATGGTGGTGATGTGGTGGAAACTGACTCCATACACAGTTTCAGGTGTAGATATGATAGAGCCCAATAGGCTCAGGAACCTGTACACCTGTTGATTGATGGTTGAGAGGCGGGAGCAAAGAGCTAAAGCTCAACCCCCGGAAGCACAACTAGGTGAATACTAGACAGGGGGATAGAAATCGCCTAAGCTACTCTATCCCTTTGAGATGTATTTCTTTCTTATCTCAATAAACATACTTGGTGAATACTAGGTTAATACACACACAGTACACGCGAGTTACCCATATACACGCCATCCTGCAGTGACACAAGGAATTGCTTTACCTATGATTTGTTCAGAAGTAAAACATAGAAGTACATAATTTCCTTACCCCCGTGTCCCTTTGTACTACAATGGTACTCTACTACCTGAAACTAAAGCTCCGTCAATATACTGTAATTTATATTTAATCATCACCACCTTCCCCAATTACTAATTGTACATACAGTAATCGTTACCTTGCTGTAATTTTTGAAAGTGCTGAAAGCTCTCATTGTATACCTCATTTACATATTTTATTTCTGGTTGAGATTGTTCACCTTGTAATTTAAATTTCACTACAAATCCTTTGTAAACTTATTAAGACTTGCCGACAATGTTGTGTGAGTTAAGACCTTTGCCAGAATGTCCCATTTAATCACAAAAACCTATACTAACACAACCCATTGTACCTTTTTGTATATAAATAAATGAATGAATAAGTATATATTAAACAAAATTTATATTTATTAACATTGCTCTACCATTGGTAACCATTAACATTGGTAACTGTAAATCAATATAATAATGGGGGGACCAAATGTGCAGGTTTGTGTGAAGGTGTCGATGATGGTGTGTGTTCACTGGGCTTACGGTCTCCTCACCCTCCTCACCACACTGCTCATATATGTCTACATCGGCCAGGCCGCCCCCGGAGGTCCTCCTGGTATTGCCACCCACTTCGTCTTCCTCCGATGGCTCAAAAATATGTGCCTTACGTGCATTGGGTAAGCAAATATTTCCTAAGTACATACAGGGTGCTATAGGCTCCTTTTATTTTTGGAACTAAAGAGAATGTGTTTCCAAGCCTTTTAATAGTGGTCTGTTTGATTTAATAATTTGTGTACGTTGACAGCTTTATCTATGTTTTACACTGCTTAGCCATATTTAAATAAAAATGCTACATTTGTAATATTTGTAAGACATAATAACATAGGATAAAACCTTACAGTTGTGTATTTGTGATATGTAAGGAATTTCGCACTCTCCTGAGTGCTTTGTCAAAGTCTGAGTGTGGGATTAGGACGAGACTTCTCAACATTTAATCTTAGACATCTCAACGTCTAATCTTTAACCTTTAGACTTGCAGATGTCTGATCTTTAGATTAGACGTTGAGATGCAAGTCTCGTCCTAATCACACACTCAGACGTTGACAAAGCACTCAGGAGAGTGTGAAAGACTTGGCGTAAATTCCTTACATAAATTTCACAATTACATAAGTGTGGGTGTTTATCCTACAGTATGAAACACACAAAAATTACATTAACGTGATATATATCAATGAAAAAATCCACCAGGGCTATAGATGGGCGCCAACCTGCGACCAAGCCTCATATTCTATGAATAATGTACCTACAGTATGAATATTGTACTGTTCTAACTGATGCAATAAATACTAATAATTCAATACAATGTGAGTTATGAGTACCTGTCACATTTATTTATTTTAAAGTTAGATACTCATAAGTGTTGTTGTGTTGATCAGGCAGCAGTCAGCTGAGTATGACCAGGTGGTGGTGACTCCGCTTCACCCGGGCGTCGAGGTCACTGCCAATCAGCTGACTGAAGAAAATGAAGACTTCGCTGCCAGGTCTCGTTATCACCAGTCAACCCCAGGCCAGGCACTCCCAGACCTGCCACAGTCTCGCTGACCCGCCTCCACCATCTGACTTGGGCACAGTTAGTCCTTTATTATGCACCCTATACCCATCCCCCTGGGCGGTGGGGGAAGAGGTTACAGAGGAACATAACGGGTTGAGGAAGTGAACACCACAATTCAATTAGCTAAGCGAGTAACAATCTTATGAAGCCAAATTCTTTTATTACACACATGCATATGCATATATGTATACATATATTTGGTGGATATATACAGGGATAGAGTACTAGGTGACAGTTTTTTTTATCTAGGACCATCCCCAAGATCTCTTTCTTTATCAGAAGTCTTTAAAGATTTCTCACATAATTTATAGGTTGTGTGGGATCTATGTTCTCTTTTTCCACATTCCATAACATGGCATTTATTCACATTCAATTCCATTTACCAAGTGGTGCTCCATATACTTATTTTGTCCAGGTCTTCTTGAAGGGCATGATAATCATCTAAGTTTCTTATCTTCCCTATGATCTTAGCATCATCAACAAATAGGTTCATATGATTTTGTATTCCATCTGGTAGATTGTTTATGTAGACAATGAACATTACCGGTGCAAGAACTGAACCCTGTAGTACTCCACTTGTGACATTTCTCCAGTCTGATACATTGCCTCTGATTACTGCCTTCATTTTTCTATCAGAAATTTTTTCATCCATGTTAAAAGCTTTCCTGTCACCCCTCCAATATGTTCCAGTTTTTAGAACAACCTCTTATGTTTAACTCTGTTGAAAGTCTTTTTTAGGTTCAGATAGATGCAGTCACCCCAGCCATTTCTTTCCTGTAAAATCTGTGGCTCGATCATAGAAACTGAATAAATTCGTTACACAGGATCTCCCAGAGCGAAAACCATACTGACTATCTATTACATCGTTTTTCTCCAGGTGTTCTACCCCATTTATTTTTAATTATTTTTCCCAATATTTTGACTATTACACTTGGCAATGATACAGGCCTATGATTGAGAGGGTCTTAAATGCTGCCACTTTTGTAGATTGGAACTATGTTAGCCTTTTTCCACGCATCTGCTACAACTCCTGTACACAGGGATGTCTGAAAAATCATTTGAAGTGGAATGCTGAGCTCAGGTGCACATTCTCTCAGAACCCATGGTGAAACTCCATCTGGGCCTACTGCTTTGTTCTTACTTAGCTCCTTAAGAATTTTGTTCACTTCTCCTCTAGACACCTCTATGTGCTCTATGTTGTTCTCTAGAATTCTTACTGTGTCTGGTTCCCTGAAGATTTCATTTTGTACAAACACACTTTGGAACTTTTCGTTTAATGTTTCATGCATTTCCTTTTCATTTTCAGTGAATCTGTTTCCCATTTTCAACCTCTGAATATTATGCTTTACCTGCAATTTGTTGTTTATGAATTTATAGAATAGACCTGGTTCTGTTTTACATTTTTCTGCTATCCCTTTCTCAAAGTTCCTCTCTGCCTCTCTCCTCACTCTTGTGTAGTTGTTTTTCGCATCTTTGTATCGCTGGTATGTTTGGGGGTTTGGCCTCTTCCTTCCTATATTGATTCCATTTTTATGTATTTTTGGTCTCTGGTCCTCTCGCAATTCTGTTGAACCAATCCTGTTTCCTGGTTCTGCATCTCTGCTTTGCTATAAGTTGTGTTGTGCCTTTATTATATATTTCACAAAACTTGACATACATCTCATTTACTTCCATGTCCTAACAACAAGTCTTTCGAGTCAAATTCCTGAAAGAAATGTCTAAGTTCCCCATAATGTCCTCTCTTGAAATCAGGTTTTTCAACTGCTTCAACCTCCTTGTAATGAGGTGTGTGTGTACTTACCTAGTTGTGCTTGCGAGGGTTGAGCTCTGGCTCATTGGTCCCGCCTCTCAACTGTCACTCAACTGGTGTACAGATTCCTGAGCCTACTGGGCTCTATCGTATCTACATTTGAAACTGTGTATGGAGTCTGCCTCCTCCACATCATTACTTAATGCATTCCTTTACTAACTACTCTGACACTCAAAAAAAATTCTTTCTAATGTTTCTGTGCCTCATCTGGGTACTAGGTTTCCACCTGTGTCCCCATGTTCGTGTTCCACCCGTGCTAAAGAGTTTGTCTTTGTCCACCCTGTCAATTCCCCCTGAGAATTTTGTAGGTGGTTATTATGTCTCCCCTTACTCTTCTGTTTTCCAGGGATGTGAGGTTTAGCTCCCTTAGCCTTTCTTCATAGCTCATACCTCTCAGTTCCGGGACTAGTCTGGTGGCATACTTCTGAATCTTCTCTTAACTTTGTCTTGTGTTTAACTAGGTATGGACTCCAGACTGGAGCTGCATACTCCAGGATTGGTCTGACCTATGTAGTATACAAGGTTCTGAATGATTCTTTACACAAGTTTCTAAAGGCAGTTCTTATGTTGGCCAATGTAACATACGCTGCTGATACTCGTTTGGTGTGGGCCTCTGGGGACAGGTTCAGTGGAGTATCAACCCCCAGATCTTTCTCTCTATTTGACTCTTGCAGGATATCACCTCCCAGATGGTACATCGTGTTCAGGGTTCTGCTCCCTTTGCCTAATTTCATTACTTTACACTTTCTTGAGTTGAACTTTAGTAGCCATTTTCTAGACCATTCCTCCAGTTTGTTCAGTTAGTCCTGTAGTCTCTGTCTATCTTGATTCTTCTCATAATTTTTGCGCCATCAGTAAATATTAAGAGGAATGGGTCAATACCATCTGGAAGGTCATTTACATATATTAGAAACAGGATGGGTCCAAGAACAGAGCCCTGTGGGACTCCGCTGGGGACATCTTGCCATTCTGATGTCTCCCCTCCCCTCACAGTTACTCACTGTTTCCTATTGCTTAGATACCTTCTTATCCACTGAAGCACCTTACCTTTTACTACTGCCTGTTGCTCCAACTTTTGTAACAGCATTTTGTGTGTGCGCGCGCGCAATTAATGATTAATTAACCTGCACTTCTGTAAGGAGCCGCACTAACAGTAACTACCACCAACACTGCTGGAGGCTGCAGCACCAGGTCACTCTGTACACTTTATAACAAATTGTATTTTCTTATACAGTATTAAATACCTATTTGCTTCAAACTTAAACGTATTGAATTATGTTTTTATATAAAATGTAGTACAGTAAACAAATAAGCTCATATTATATGTTGTATTTAGGATACAAAATATATTACTGTTGCTAACCTCCTGTATCGTTAGATCTTAACAGCTGCTGCAAATCTGTACATAATTACAAAGTAAATTTAACTTGCAAACAAAGCAACAGAGTGGTCACTACTAAATACATAGTAAAAACTTATATTTTAACAAACTTCTCAACTTTGGGAATTTAAAAAGAAATATCATCAAACATTTCTATCAAAACTGTACACAACACATCACATGTATCTTGTAATGTGTTTCCTAAACAAACAATGGGAATGACATTAGCAATGCTGTTCTTGCAATAAACAATGATATTCTTGGTAAAAAATAGTCTTCATATTAACAATGCTGTTCTTAATACAAAAAGTCCAAATTTACCAGTTTTATCTAAATTCTATAAGTTGTATTACCTTGACTTGTGTGTTGTGCCGGGAGGAGCGCCGCTGCCCCCGCCCGCCTCACCCGGCACAGACACTGGGTTAAAAAATGTATCTTCTAGTGATTTAACACGAAGAATACATAGTGACCATACACTGTACATAATGTTCATATGCTTATTTGTTGTCAATATATACATACTTAATGTTCATATACATATTTGTTGTCCATATACATACCAAATGTCCCACATATATATATATATATATATATATATATATATATATATATATATATATATATATATATATATATATATATATATATATATATATATATATATATATATACACTTAATGTCTATATAATACTTCATATCCATCTATTTACTTAGTAACCATATCTATACTTTAAAAAAATCTTGGTATCCACAAGCATATGTTAAACACTGCATTTCTGGGTGCCTCCCGGTGCCGGCATCAGTAATATGTATATTGCCTTACACACGCTTTTCGTGTATAATGTCTGTATATGCTGCATGTATTGATCACGAATATGGACCAAAAGAATTTGAAATGTGGTACTCAGTTCCTCCCAGTACAAACTAGAAGGAAAATTGCAACTTTTAGGATTGAATCACATCAATATTTAACTGACAATGCAATCGCTTTTACCATTCCCAGGAGCCAAGGGTCACATCCTAATGACACGAAGCTGTAACACTGTACTATACCCATGATCTTCCTAATCTTCCTGAAAGTAACATATTTTATATTCCAGAATTTGATGGCGAACAAAAGAACTTGTCTGATACATATGACAAAATTAACATATGTTAAAAAGAGCATAAAAACCAATCAGATCATTTAAGACTTGCAGTTCTGGAGATAAGGATCACATTAAAACAAATGTGATTTACGAATTATTAGATTTACCTCGTCCCAATCTTAGCCAAGCTACAGCAGTTTAGGATCAATATAAAGTTTGTTGTGCTTGCGGGGGTTGAGCTTTGGCTCTTTGGTTCTGCCTCTCAACCGTCAATCTACTGGTGTAAAGATTCCTGAGCTTCTCGAGCTCTTTCATATCTACATTTGATAGAGCTCGAGCTCAGGAATCTGTACACTAGTAAATTGACGGTTGAGAGGCGGGACCAAAGAGCCAAAGGTCAACCCCCGCAAGCACAACTAGGTGAGTGCATACACATGCGAGAGAATGTCTCGTGTGTGTGTGTGTATTCACCTATATTTGTGCTTGTGGGGGTTGAGCTCTCCCTCTTTGGTGTGTGTGTTTTTATATATATATATATATATATATATATATATATATATATATATATATATATATATATATATATATATATATATATATATGTCATTAGAGTACATTGTATTGCACCGCTGAGCTGTTCCAGTTAAGGTTATGAAATGTATTGCACTCAATAAATATTTTAATAAACTGTTTTTATAGATTTCCAATTTAATACAGACAAAATATATCGTCTGCACAGAGGTGTACCATTTAAAGTTTCACAGCCTATTCCCGTGCATTCATTGTGAATAGTCGTAGTCTCCGTGGTGTAGTGGTAAGACACTCGCCTGGCGTTCCGCGAGCGCTTTGTCGTGGGTTCGTATCCTGGCCGGGGAGGATTTACTGGGCGCAAATCCTTAACTGTAGCCTCTGTTTAACTCAACAATAAAATGTGTACTTGGTTGTAAAAACGATTCTTCGCGGCGGGGATCGTATTCCAGGGACCTGCCCGAAACGCTACGCGTACTAGTGGCTGTACAAGAACGTACAAACTCTTGTATATATCTCAAAATATTAGAATCGATTATTAGTGTTGCAATAGCGAGCTTTTCAAAGGGAGAGAAAGCAGGAGTTGTGTTTTTGTAATTTGAATTAAAATCTCTGATGAAGGAACATAAATAAGAATGTTAGCTACTGTTATGCCAGTCTAAGAATACGGACTACTGTAGTTTCAAACTAAAAATAATAATATCGATTTGGCAAACTATAGTGATTGTGACTAAGTAATGGTCAACCAATAGTCAAAATATAGTGATATATGGCCAATGTATGGTGGCTGACTTGGTATGGTAGATTTTCTCAGATGTATTACTTTATTGTGAATTCATTGTGAATGTGGACAGTATATATTAACTGTCTACGCCTGGATAATGGTCTCTGTACTGTAACTACTGTCAGTGCATGGAGACTGTATGACTGAGTAACATAAAATTTGGGGCTTCGGAGGGTAGGCTGTGCCATGGGTTCACTATGGGTGAACAAATTTCTAGACCAGTCGAACTGAGTTACAAGCAGACAGTTGGATTTCAAGATAGAGCTAGTATATACTATCTTAAAGCCACTAATACGTACAGTTTCGGGAAAGATGTGGGAAAAACTAATCGAGATCAAAAGCATGAATTGAACTGAAGTGTTAGAAAGAATTACAATACTGTATTTACATGTTGAATTAACAGCAGCAATTGCAAGAGCAGCAGATATTAAATTATGAATAAATAAACAGACTACAATTTTCTTTTTATACATGGTAGATATCAGCAGTGTGACAAAGTCATTGATCATTAAAGTTCAATAATAGCAAAGACATAAGTTGACATTTAGGAGGTGAGGTAGGTTACAAGGCGTTGATGTAAGTAGAACTTAATTTTTCTCTTAAACTGGTAGATAGAGGGTCAGTCTTTGACATTGGAAAAATCAATCCACATTTTGGAACCTTTGATTTGCATATAGTTTCTAGGTTGGTTAAGTCACACTCTTGTATTCAAACAAAGATATTTGTTGCTAGTGTGGTGCCCATGAGTTTTGTTATAACCCTCTATGAAGCGTTTAAGGTCAGGATTAGATTTGTGGGGAAAACTGCCGAGATTGATATGAGAGGAGAACTACAAGGGACTTGTAATGTACTAAAATTAAAAAATTACTGTTTGTAAAATTAATTCAACTAAAGTCTCTAGCTAGGGTCGTAAATCCTAGCTCCTCTTTTTCCTAATGACAGACAGTGGGCTGTAAGGGGCAGGTGGGGATGAATGAAGAAGTTGATTGAAGCTCCATAATCCACCTGCAGGCAATTATCTCACATCAGCTTGTATTTTTAATACAAGGATAAGATTTTAATAAATTCAGTTCTATGACTGAACACTGGTTCTCTTTAATGATGCACTTATTAGTATGATTAACTTGATACATGCAGCTCTTGATAAAAATGAGTTCCCTGTTGGGTTATTTGTGGACCTGCATAAGGCTTTTGACACTGTCAACCACCAAAACCTTCTTCTTAAATTACATCATTATGGAGTCAGAGGTCACTCCCTGCAATACCTCAAATCTTACCTTACTGACAGGCTCCAGTATGTTTCTGTGAATAATTCAATTTCTCCCACCCTACCAATCAACATTGGTGTTCCTCAGGGCAGCATACTTGGCCCTCTCCTCTTTCTAGTCTACATTAAGGACCTTCCAAATGCTTCCCAACACCACAAACCAATTGTAATGAACACTGAACTGTAATGCCAATCCTGACCTTAAAAGCTTTATTGAAGGTTGTAACAGAACCCATGAGCACCACACCAGAATCAAATACCTTTTTGATATTCCAAGAGTACGACTTAATCAAACTAGAAATGCTCTACAAATCAAGGGACTCAGAATGTGGAATGACCTTCCCAATCATGTTAAAGACTGTACCTCTGTACCAGTTTAAGATAAAAACTAAGCACTACCTAATTAACTCCCTGTAACCTACCTTACCCCTATAATGTCAACCCATGTTTGTTATTTTTTAAACAGTGCTGTTTGTCGTCCAAATTGTATTTTTGCTGTTTTTCTGCCATATTCCCCCCTTTTTTATTTTTATATTTTCTCAACACATTTCATACTTTAATCTCAATTAGTATTAAGTTTTAGTCTTTAGTGTTTTTCCTGCCCTTTATATGGGCAGTGGCTTTAGGAACCGTATGTACTAGCTCTATCTATAACTTCATCAATATTTGTATCACCCCTTGTATGTATGTACTTTACCTAAATAAACATTTGAATTTGAATTTTAAATCAGGGATTTAAACATGTACATAGTCCAGCCCAGCACCATATCTATCAACAGCCAATATTCATTTACTATAAACACAACAATTTTAATTGTAGAAGTATCATATTAAATGACCTTAAATGTAGTCCAAGTACTAAAGTCTTAACTAAGTAACTAAGTACTAGTTAACTAAGTATTGAAGATTATATTCAATAGGTTAAACTTATATTATAAATTAAAGATAACTAAGAAAGCAATAGTTAACTTAATCTATATGTTCAAGTATATATATGTAGATATATTAAATTTTCTCATCTCTCTCATCTCTATATTCTCTCATCTACTATACTCTCTATATTCTCTCAACTGTTATTTTTTTCTTGCTATGTAACTTATAATTTTTATAAATTTTGCAAGTATTTACCTACTTAAAATTTTCTTAGATTAAGGACCTGCCCGAAATGCAGCGCGTACTAGTGGCTTTACAAGAATGTAATTACTATGCTATGTATCCTCACAATCCCAATGTACCTTCTTGTATATATATATAAAAATAAATAAAAAATAAATAAATTATATGAAGAGGTTCAGTCACCTCGACTGAAACTCTTCCCAGACTAGGGACACTTATGAGGCAGTGAACCTCAAGTGTCTGGGGTCCGGAAAAAGATTCAGTCGCTGCAAGATTTTTTAACGAATACTCACTGAAATATGAGGTGTTGCCTCACTGGCCAATTAATACACTAAATAACATTCAATATAATTCTCTAAATGCCGAAGCCTGTCTGACAAGTGACACAGGATAACTCTCTTGTCGAGTTTAGGCACAATATTTTATATCACAGCTTTGCTGTAAAATGTTCTAGTAGCGTTGCTAATTGATTATGTTCTTAATTGCGGTTGCAATAAGTTAGATAAGTGATATATAAATTCATCAATATTTGTATCACACCCTGTATGTTTGAATTTGAATGATGGTGGAGGTGGAGACGACAGCGATACTTATTTACTTACACATGTTCTAGGAATTTTTCCTTGTAGATATATTGTCCAGGTACTCCCCCAGTACTAGAGAGTAATCGCTGGTGATAAAGATAATTGGATAAGGTGTCCTAAGCTGAATAATTGTTCGCAAGGCACCGTCACAAGTTTTCACTGTTTTGTAAACACACGTTCTGCCTCAGGGCGTGTGGTGGGCGCTTCTCTCCCACCCATCGTCCCCTCCCCCATGCTCCCTGAGCACGGTAGCCTTCAATGAATATTGAGTGATTATTTTTACTGTCTAGACATATGATTGAGATAAGATGTGATTATAATATAATTACATATAAGATCTGCCCGAAACGCTTTGCGTAATAGTGGCTTTAGGCATTGTATGTACTAGCTCTATCTATAAAGCCAACAAACTTTGTAAAATCTCTTTATGTATGTACCTTTACCTAAATAAAAATTATTATTATTATTATTTAAAGATAAGTAGTACTTGCTAGCACTATTGATTCTTAAAGATTTGATTTAATCCCTACCGGAAATCGATTCAATTGTTCCAATAGTTTTTAATTAAGAAATCATTCTAGAAGCTTCTGGATCCTTGACAAATCATGTACAAAGTCGCGTAGGCAACCATGGGCTCTATGGTAGTAAGTGATCATAGGCGACATTGTCTTGTAGGATCCAGATGTATAATGAATCTGTAGTGATTCTGATGATTTTATGATTTAGATATAAAGAAATTATGCATTTCTTAGATAATAATATAGATATAGTGGGTAAAAATTTCCAACAAGATTTTCATTTCAGTTCTATAGTCTGTATATATATATTTATACCTCGCCCTGTCTTGGTGATATTTTTTTTAAGTTAAAACTAGCAGAAATATGGCGAAACCTATCTTAACCTACCCTAGACTAACATAACTAAATCAGAAATTCACGATCTTATATATTATTCCAAATAATCAAATTTGATTTTTTCTTTAATAAAAATGTCCCTGCCTATTAGGCAAATCATGCTTTGCATACTATGCGAGTAGTGCATTTTGGCTATTAGGTTCATTATTGGTATATATTCCATTATCTATATTCCAACAATTTAAGTAGCAGATAAGCCTTCTAATGCAGGACTGAAACTGGACAATAAAATATAAATGATGATTAACTTTTATTAATACAAAATCAGCACTCTGAAATATAACACAGCCAATATACTTATATCTAACACGCTTAATCTACTGATTAAGCCATGACTAGTGAAACTATAAAATTGATGATAAAAGTTGCATAACGTTAGTGACAGATGGTAAATTTAAGTGCACATGTTACAGGAAAGTTAATATTGTGGTTGTCCATGAGCATTGTTGTGACTGGTAGGTCCATCCACAGCGAGTAGTGACATGTTTACAGTGTCAGCAGTTTATAAAGTAATATAGTTATGAGAAAATGTCTAAGCAAATGGTTATAAAAATAAAGCTTCAAAAAAAGCTGTACAGTTCCGAAATGACACGCATAGATTGGCTAAATTCGATTTGGATGGCGATACTACAAGAGTGGTGTTTGTCCTCTAGTCAGTCTTGCCTCATCCACGAACCCCATTATCTACTGCTGCTTCCAGTCCATACACGACCCTCATGGATGCCTGCTCATTCCCGATTTGGAGGAAGATACTACAGGAGTGAAGGGGGTTCATGTCCCATAGTCTTGCTTCATCCACGAACCCCACTATCTACTGCCGCTTCCAGTCCATACGCGACCTGACATGGATGCCTGCTCTTAGAAAGAACAATTCTTCATCTGGCCCTGCCCCCTGGATTAATGGTGTTTGTCTGCCCCCTGCCACGTTCGACCATGACCAAGTCATAACTGTTCCAAGCTTGTCCACTCATCTCAACAATTGAGCCAAAAGGGGAATCTGTAATCGGTGAATTTGGGTGAAAGAATATTTCCTCAATAGATTCAGCCACATGTATGCATTGAAGCACTTGGAATAAATGTATGGGAATACAAGATGAAATTTAGAATAATGAAAACTAGTCATTTATGCCTTAATCCTAAAACTTTTGAGGGTGATGTTTAGTATTATTGTCAAAATTTTGTACATAATTGTCAACAACGAAAAAGCTTAATGTAGGCTACAATTACAAGCTTCATACTTACCACACCCAACTAAAATTATGAATCTTACCTTTTATGAAGGCAAGACATCCACGCAAGATGATCGTGCCCTCCCATTTTTCTTGTCGAAGTTCCTCCTCTTGCCAGATGGAACTGTAGCTGTAGAATCCTTCTCCCGCTCTCACAGAGTTATGGGTATGCTATGTAACTAAGTAACTAAAGCTAACACACCCTTCTCTACTTCCTGTTTCGACTTCACTGAATAAACAGACCCTGTGCATCTGCTGGTTTCAAGTGTTCTCGGCGACCACGCCCATCCTCTTCCACTCGTCCCTTCGACGGTGGCGACCACGCCCGTCCCCTTCCACACCGTTCCTTCCACCACGCCCGTCCTCTTGCACACCGTTCCTTCGACCACGCCCGTCCTCTTGCACACCGTTCCTTCGACCACGCCCGTCCTCTTGCACACCGTTCCTTCGACCACGCCCGTCCTCTTGCACACCGTTCCTTCGACCACGCCCGTCCTCTTGCACACCGTTCCTTCGACCACGCCCGTCCTCTTGCACACCGTTCCTTCGACCACGCCCGTCCTCTTGCACACCGTTCCTTCGACCACGCCCGTCCTCTTGCATACCGTTACTTCGACCACGCCCGTCCTCTTCCACACCGTTCCTTCGACCACGCCCGTCCTCTTCCACACAATCCCTTCGACCACGCCCGTCCTCTGCCACACAATCCCTTCGACCACGCCCGTCCTCTTCCACACAATCCCTTCGACCACGCCCGTCCTCTTTCACACAATCCCTTCGACCACGCCCGTCCTCTTCCACACAATCCCTTCGACCACGCCCGTCCTCTTCCCCAGTCCCTTCGACCAAGCCCGTCCTCTTCCACTCGTCCCGTCTTCTTCCACACAGACCCTTTGACTATGTCGGTCACTCCTATCATCTTCCAGTTTCTTCGACCACGCCCATCCTCCTCCACCCGTCCCCTAGATGGTTGCAGTCGGCCTCTTCCACTCGGAAAGACCACGTCCATTCTCTTCCATTCGAATCTTGGTTGAAGGCGACCACATCTATCCATTCTTTTCCGCTCGTACCTTTGCTGAATGCAGCCATGTCCATACTCCTCCACTCGTGCCTTTGTTGAAGGCAGCAGCCATGTCCTTCTCTTGTGCCTTAGCTGACGGCGACCACGTCCATACTCCTCTGCTCGTACCTTTGCTGGAGGCAGCCACGTCATACTTCTTTGCCCATACCTTAACTGGAGGCGGCCACGTCCATCTTCTTCCACTCATCCCGTTGCCGATCACGACAATCCCGACCTTTATTGCCAAAAAAAAAAAAAAAAAAAAAAAAAAAAAAAAAAAAAAAAAAAAAAAAAAAAAAAGGCCTCTGCCGAAGGCAACTTTTGCAATCTTACCTCCTGATTTAGTGTGGCCTACCTCGGGCCTCTATAGCTGCTGATGCCGCAACACATTTACTTGTCCATACTCTGCTGTATGGAACTATCATAATTCCCGTATATTGGCGCTGAAATATGTACATCTGCCATCCTTCATCACTTCCATATAGAGGGGGGGGGGGGGGTTTGTTGTTGTTGCAAATGTCAGTCTTAAATGGCGAGCCCAAACCGTGAATATACATACTCATAGAACATGCTCTCCTACATTATTTTTTTTTTAAGGTCCCAAATCTAGGACATTGTTAGAATTGAAAACAGCTCAATTCAGCACCTTTTAAAACCTGTAGAACTAATATATCTACAATAAAATAAAAATAAATGGGAAATTTATCATCTTTCCTATATAAAGAACCATGTAGTGCATGTTCCGTGTGTAAAAGGTGTGTAGACTATTTTGTACTCATCTGGCCACAATTTATGGTCCATGGTTCTATAAAGGATCAAATTCCTCCTTAGTTCCCACAGCCATGTCCTAGAGTAGTAATGTCAGTTCTTTTACTGGTAATGTACATTTCTGAAGTAACCACACATGTACTTGTGCATTAGACATTCCTGAAGTTAGAATACCCCCAAATAAATATTTGGCATTTTCTAGATATTTAAAACTTGTACAAGAAAGTAGTTTAAATATGGGGAATGGTATCCTGGTAGTAGAGGCATACCTGCATATTGGAAGAAAAAATATTCATTTTGTCACTTGCTGTTATGTAGAAAATTTCCCAAATTGTACCTTTGTTAGTTGAGAGGTAGAGCTGCCTAGAGTTGCAAATATAAATATAATCTTGGTGTGCATTGTTTAGACCAGATAATTTAATTTCCAAATTGAGTAAAGCTTTCAAATTGAAAAAAAAAACTTCATGATGGCACGTTCCAATATCAGTCACTTAGTTCCAATAAAATAGAGCAGAAGAGTTTTCATGCTATTCATGTAGTTAGTTCAAAACACAGTAGCTTCCAGTAACATATCACAAAACACAGTAGCTTCCAGTAACATATCACAAAACACAGTAGCTTCCAATAACATATCACAAAACACAGTAGCTTCCAATAACATATCACATTCCAGTCAAAACATTTAAAAACGTCCAGTGTAATATTGGTCCGAGCTTCAAATTAATGATTTGACCGATCTTTAGTAAAATGTTCTCTTCTGCCTCGATTCCTCGCCAGTGGCATATTTTGCCAAATGTAGTCAACACTAATAGTATTGTACCATTAATACTTAAGAATTTTTTAATAAGTTTCCTTTCCAAATAGTTCAGAATTTCATATGCAAAATATAAAATCTTCGTAAAGCATTTGCTTGAATAGTACTCGTAAAGCTCGTTTATACACCTATCAAGTTGCAGACAGCGTGAGAAGCAAGTCATTATTAGTCTCTTCCTATTCACGGTAATGTTAATATTATTTTTATAGGTCTGGCAAATGACATACAGCTTGCATGTTATTCAGGGGCATGGGAGACTCCAAATTATAGCTGCACTTATTTTTCGATGTCAACCACTTTCAATATTTAAATTTTATATTAAGATATCCTTTTCATTCTGTTCAGCTTTTCTGTTGATACAATTCCTCGTTTCTCAATTTGTCAACGCCCGGTTTTGAAATACATCGGTATTACCTTGTTTGAAACTTCATATAACCTAGGCTGTAGCCAATATAAGTTCATATTCTGAAGGTTAAAAAAACTAACTGCCCCAATAAAAAAAAAATTGGGTGGGGGCTAGCTTAAGGCACTTTGCATTTTCTATCACAGCCTTTACGATTAATAATCCCAAATCTTTAAGCCCAAGCAACTTGTAACATTCCCTTGAACAAATTATGAGCTTACAGTAATTTTCTTCCCATTACAGAATGTTGTACCCCAGATGGCAGCTTAAAAGACCCATACCAATCTGAAATATTAGAAAACACAAAATAAGAGTTTGATATTCTCTTACTATAAATATTAACAGCATAAGTAATCTGTTACATTACTTGATATTTATTTTATTATACTTCACTATAAACTTTTCAGTAACTTGAGTGTGCGCTTCATAAGCACTTCATCCTGGTGTGCTTATGAAGATGCAAACAATTCTCGGTAGGACTGGTCAAAGCAAAACAAGACACCACGTATTTCTACTCACCTGTTAAGAGATGCGGTTATTAAGATGCTACAACAGCTCCATGCATCATCCAGTTACGGTGCTACTTTAGGTTTAAAACAACACTTCCACCTTCTAGCAGTCTGTTGTTCCTGCCAATTGGACGATTTATGCAACTATCCATCCTAAGGAGCTTTCTTTTCCATGGATGCTGCACCCATACTATAATTCCCATCGACAGTCCTCAATGCAGCCTCTGCAACTCCCTATGCACACCATAGCAGCCTACATTGCTGGCAGCCCCCAAAACAACCTGGGATCCAAGGAATGAGGGATGTTATAGCACTTATTTTGAAATCAAGATTAAAAATACAGCAATATTTACTATAACTAATTTTCCAAATACTTGTATTATTATAATGTATAATAAATAGGTATATATACCTATAAATGCCAAAAACAAACCAGCTTATTTGGGTTTGTTATGTCTACGTAATCCACTATTACAATTAATACCTTTCCCTAACCTGTAAGAGGATGGTGAGGCGAGGAGAGGACTGCAGCACACAAGTGCTATCATAATCGGCCCTTGCCACCTCATGGGTGGCTTAATCTTCATCAATTAATCATAATCTGCATTACGGGCTATTCTTGCCTGTGCCACCTCTTTGGTAGCTTTATCTTCTTCAATCAATAATCGGCAGTCTACTTTCACGTTCAGTGCAGACGCTCTTATAGACACCATACCCTTCAATAGCCTCGCCATGTTTCACCTGCAAACTTCTGTATACTATATTCGTCCAAATACATGTATTCTCTTAAGCGTCTATGTTAATTGTCACAATAAACATACGTTACATATACAGCTAATACAATATTTCCTATAAATTATCAGTGATTTTGCACATTTTCTTTGTATGAGAATTTCAAGAAAGAAAAAAAGTTTAAAACTTGGTATAGAACATTACTAATCACCCATCCTGGGCCCCAGCTCCGAGTCCACAACCAACCAACCATCCGTCGGCCCCAGCTCCGCGTCCATAACCAACCATCCGTCGGCCCCAGCTCCGCGTCCATAACCAACCATCCGCCGGCCCCATCTCCGCGTCCATAGCCAACCAACCATCCGTCGGCCTCAACTCCGCGTCCCATCCGCCGGCCCCAGCTCCGCGTCCACAACCAACCATCCGTCGGCCCCAGCTCCGCGTCCACAACCAACCATCCGTCGGCCACAGCTCCGCGTCCACAACCAACCATCCGTCGGCCCCAGCTCCGCGTTCACAACCAACCATCCGTCGGCCCCAGCTCCGCGTCCATAACCAACCAACCATCCGTCGGCCCCAGCTCCGCGTTCACAACCAACCATCCGTCGGCCCCAGCTCCGCGTCCATAACTAACCAACCATCCGTCGGCCCCAGCTCCGCGTCTATTACCTACCATCCGTCGGCCCCAGCTCCGCGTCCATAACCAACCATCCGCCGGCCCCAGCTCCACGTCCACAACCAACCATCCGTCGGCTCCAGCTCCGCATCCACAACCAACCATCCGTCGGCTCCAGCTCCGCGTCCACAACCAACCATCCGCCGGCCCCAGCTCCGCGTCCACAACCAACCATCCGCCGGCCCCAGCTCCGCGTCCACAACCAACCATCCGCCGGCCCCAGCTCCGTGTCCACAACCAACCATCCGTCGGCTCCAGCTCCGCGTCCACAACCAACCATCCGTCGGCTCCAGCTCCGCGTCCACAACCAACCATCCGTCGGCTCCAGCTCCGCGTCCACAACCAACCATCCGTCGGCTCCAGCTCCGCGTCCACAACCAACCATCCGTCGGCTCCAGCTCCGCGTCCACAACCAACCATCCGTCGGCTCCAGCTCCGCGTCCACAACCAACCATCCGTCGGCTCCAGCTCCGCGTCCACAACCAACCATCCGTCGGCTCCAGCTCCGCGTCCACAACCAACCATCCGTCGGCTCCACCTCCGCGTCCACAACCAACCATCCGTCGGCCCCAGCTCCGCGTTCACAACCAACCATCCGTCGGCCCCAGCTCCGCGTCCACAACCAACCATCCGTGGGCCTCATCGCCGCATCCTCAACCAACCACCCATGGGCCATGGGCGGGCCCCATCGCCGCGTCCGTCCAACCTTGAGTCCCATTGCTGCATCCAACCAACAGAGGGAGGCTCCAGTGCAGCAACCAACCAACAGAGGGAAGTTCCAGTGCAGCAACCAACCAACCAACAGAGGAGTCACAGTGCAGCAACCAATCAACAGAGGGGTCCCAGTGCAGTAACCAATCAACAGAGGGGTCCCAGTGCAGCAACACGCAAGGGCCAAGGCAGCAAGCACCAGGATTCATTGCCACAGAAGCAGTTGTGGGCTTCACTGTGGGTCGAACCAGTGCCTCTTCTAAGCAATGATCGAGTAGCACACAAGCAGTTCCCTCATGAGTTTGTAGCAGTCATTCATGGGAATAGAACACCCCTACTTGAGCTCAAGTCGCCCAGCTTGTATCAATCATACTAGCCACCAAGTATGAATACCTATAAAGAACACAATAGTATACAATAATAAGAGATTTCTGGAAGATTTAATATTTCTTTCACTTTATTATGAAATGTTGTATTTGAATTGGTTAATTTTTGTAATCGGCACCAACCTGTTATTAAAGTCTGCATCCAAACATGTCGAGCAAGATTTCCAAATAACAAAACTTGAACCCTTAAATATTATGTACATCCTCTGATGATTCAAATAACAGTATCTCCTAGTAGACTCCTAGTGTAGTGCAAGTGTACTTCAAGGTGAATGGTAGCAGTAAGCACCCACTGACAGTGTACCTTTAAATATGAATAGATTTAGTTTATACTATAATTGTAACAGCCAATGTATCAAACTGAAATATGCAAGTAATAATTGAAAGTTACGTAATGGTATATGCTTGTACGTAAACCCTAATTTAATGCCATTGCTTCCATTTACAAGCACAAATTTTATAATGTAGCATTTGTAATATTAGAAATTGTGATGACTAACCTCTAGTCGTCACTTGAAGTTTCATCCTGATCGATCATCAGCTGTCAATGTTTTTTTCCAAAACCATTTTTCCAAATCTTTCTTGGTTTTTCAGTATCTTACTCTATCAAGCGATTTACTTGGAGGAAAGTCCCACCCTCTTTCCCACTCACCTGTAATCCTAGTAGGTTTACAGGAGAACGACCAACACTTGTATTAATGAAAATAGAAAATCCACATCCATTAATCCAAGGTTTTGATTCCTCCAAGTTTACAAAATTTACTAATATAAATGTAGCTATAAATCATAAACTCCGGCATTTCATTAAACGAATCCACAGTATGTGTAGCAAGATTAAATGAAAACCAATTACGTAATAAAGGATAATTGACTAAAGAAAGGTAAAGACATTTCAACACTGCACCCATGTGAAAACGTTTTACGACTACCCGAGGAATGATAAGCTACCTTATCTACAAAATTAATATTATGAAGTAAGTCTTGCAGCAAAACTTTGAATATGCATCACTCAAAATTCTGAGTAGCACTGAAAAACCTCTATAATTGCTGCAAAATTTACACTGTTGTATCAAATGCAGCATTCAATATATTCATCAAAACCCGCACACACACAAGCAAGGCTGAATGACCAAACAATTATTAACAGTGCATCCATTACAAATGCCCTATTCAAGAACTAAATCCACCCAGTCGACAAAAACAATGTTATACATTCCATGACTACCATTACATGACGTTAAGATTAAACAATGCAAATTATGAAAAGTCTTGTAGCATTTATAAAGTCCACAAGAAGGCTAAATGGCAAGGCAATTAAGACTGCATCCATAGCACACCACTACACCCTGTTCAAGAACCCTAGCCAATTCCACTCATTAAGAAAATATTCAAAACATTCAATGACTTTATAAGGATGTTAAGATAAAACACAAATGACAAAAACGTGTAGCAATTAGAGTCAAGCAAACAACTAGCCTAAAATTTATGAGCATTTGCCTCTCAAAATGCATTTATACACAGTAAAGTATATGAAGGCATTTTACTGCCGGAAAAAATGATTAATTTAAAATGCACCTCGACTATCGTCCCATTAACTGGAGTATACAATGCAAAGCAATGATAATGTGTAATATTAGTTCAATTATTCCAGCAGTAAACTCTATCACGTTATAGATACAAGTACCATTCCAACATTTTAAGTTTAGTTGCAGAAGAAACTAGCAGTAGTATATATATGTCCATCTATATACGTATATAAGTTTATTCAGTACTATTTTTTTTTAATTTTAACCCTATGCACTACCAAATAAATTAATTCAGTCATTAACACTTGTGATATTTCGCATTAGACTTTTAGGCAAGTACAGTGTATGTACAATATACTTTTTACAGATTAACAATTATACTGAAGCTCTAATCTTCATATAAATTATATACCAAGTCACTTTGCAGATTCAAGTTCTGAAATACGGAAAAATTAAGCTTCAGAAAAAGTAAGTGTGTCAAACTCTAAAAATTCTGTACAGTATCTGGAGTTCGTGTAACTGAAATTCCACATTAATAATCCAATATAAATATGAAATAAATTATAATTTACTAACAAACCTTGTTATTAATTCCAGGTTTGGGAATTTGGAGACAGGAGTCTTCTGTTCTTTGACTTCCTGCCAACGACCTCTGGTCTGTAACTAAAGAAACAAACTTACTCCCCCACCCCTTTTCCCCAAGACTTAGGAAAGATCTTTCCCAAAGATTTAGGCAAGACTGCCTAAATTACACTTCCCACATTCACTGCAGGCTGAAGATAATCTCTGCATTTCCCACTTTAAGGAGAATATCTTGTTAAATGCAACTGATCCGGCAGTTTCTCACTTTATCCTCTAATGATTTTTATTGAATAATTCTACTAGTTCCTACGAACACTTTGAAAGCAGATCTACAAAACTTATTGTACTGCAATACAATACTATTAAAAAATGTAGAAACAAAATTATGAATTATCCTTAACCATGAGGTAGCAGATATGCATTCGTAATAAGATAGATAATATAATCTTAATTTTTTTAGATCAATTCATCAGAATTATACATATACCAATTTTGTGTACATTTACATAATGGAGCCCACCAGTTGCTGCTCTCCAGGAAGCCCAGTCAGATCGTCTAGTTCAGCAGCATTTCAAAGTCCATGTTGAAACCTTGTCGCCATTCCTTCAACAGAAATCTTAGCATTTTCCCTACCTGTTTCAGCATTTAACTAATTTGGAGCTAGCGGTATTTGAGATTTTATATGAAGTAATTAGGGTTCTTTAAATCTCAATTGTAAGAGAATATTTTAATGTTAAGTAATTAGAGCTCCTTTAACCAAATTAAAAAGGAATAACTCCTTTTAGATAGGAACATAATTTATAATACTGTAGTTATAACTTTCGATTTTCCTTTAGAAACTACCACATAGCAAACCTGTGTGCATGATGATGAGGAAAACTGTCTACAGCCAAATGATGTGTCGGCCACAAGCATCAAGCACCACCAGACCAGTCAGGCTGTCATGTATAGTACAAGAAAAATAAGTTGCCCCCCACCCCCCAAACCCCAGTTAACTTTACCAAACCTTCAAAAGCAGTACTACCGATACAAGTCGTAATTAAGAATGTAGTTCAAATTTTACTATTAAGACGTTTAACACAAATTGATTATGAATAAGGTTAACTACAGCATACTGCTAATAAGGAACAAAGCCATATAAAAATCAACAATGAAATGCACATGCAGTAGTAGTTTTAAATTTTATAGTTTGTGTATGCATAGTTTCTTCTATACAGTGTCAGATATATCAGCTTTAAACAACTAAATTTACTGCATTATGGGAATAACTTACTAACGCAACTGGACAACATGGAGTGATCAAATTGCAAAGCGGTGAACACAGCTCTTGATAAAACTCATTCCTCGACCACACGATCACAATCAGACTGGAGCCGTTGACCACCTCTGCTTTAAGAGTGGATAGGTTAACCCCACCCCTGCCCACCTAATGCCATTCTTCCTACCCATAGACTAGTAAAACAATTTTAATGAAAAAAGTATATCCAGCAGTAAATCTGCCAAATTTTAGTCAAATGATTTATATTGTATTTTCTTAAAAGAAAAACAAAACAAAAAATCAAATGCATGCTATACTGTACTGGAAATGGCAGCAGTGTTGCTTAAAAGCACAAACAGATGGGCTAAATTCCTTCGTCTGATACGAACTTAAACAACGAGAAGCAAAGCCCACTACAACAAAACTAAGATACCCAAAAATCTATGAAGAAATCAACTTATTTCCTTTGTTATACATTTTCATAACCAATAATTACTTTTAAGTTGATATATAGCAGCAACATAGGTACCAGTGACCTGCATAATGAATAAACTGAAACACTTCCAGAGGTGATCATGTTCTTTAGAATCTACATGCAAATAGTTTTGTGATAGAGCTTTGTACCAAATGAACAGATGCTGATGCAATCATAGAGGTATCCAATACCTATGAAACAGTCCTAATGAGTCTTCCCAATCCCATTTCAACGCAAAAAAAATATTCCACAACAAATGCCCTAGTAAGAGTTGCTGATTAAAGATGGCAAAATCTAATAAGCTATAGATGTACACTGCCATAAAAATACTTAGGTGATGAAAAGGCATGTGACCACTCTTCGGACGTTGTTCTTGCTGCCTCTCAACCTTGGCACAGACCAATCTCCTCCACTCCATCCATGCCATTTGCAATGATGCCTTAAAAAATATAAAAGTGACGTCATCCCCCACACCCCCTCCCCAGCATTTAACAGGTAATATAATCGACAATTTTCAATACTGTTCTGTGTTTTCCGAATGTACCCTATTTCCAAGGGTGTGCATTATATATATTATAATACATATTATAATATTATATATTATATATATATTATAAGTATTATAATATATAATATACTGTATATTTTTACACACACACTGGAAGGGGTTAATGAAAGTGCTAAATTATTTTAAAAATCCAACAGAACCGACTATTTTTAAGCAGAATTATTTTATAAGGAGTGAAGAAACCTTTTCAACGTTAAGAAATTCGAAAGTATGCCAAGCTACTAAGATGAATAAGCCACTGCCTATTGTATAAGGTAAAGAATTTTATTCAGAAATTTCAATTTATTTGTTAATTTTTTTTAAACTACAAAATCACATTTAATGTGAAGCAAGGAATCTGCAGATGTCACTAAAGAGCTTTCGGTGAATATTAGCAAGTTCATTTAAATCATGCAACATCACATTACGCCATTACCTTTGTGGAGAATCCCTGCATTGCATTAGGGATGGAGACTAGGAACAAAGTATTGCTGACCAAAAATGTTCATGCAAAAGCAGCAAGAGATCAGCTGAACCTTCTGCATTACACCATCCGAAGTCATTACCTAATGAATAAACAATTCTCTTCATTGTGCCCCCCCCCCAACCTTAATATAAATTTACAATTAAGTACACGACTATACTCTTTGGTAACAAACGTTAGTGTATCCAAGTTCACTTCCTATGAAGTTGGTTCATTCCAACAGTACTAGTTAGCATTCTGCTGAACTTCTGCAAGTGATCAATTTATTAAATTTTCAAATTAGATACTAGGACTTTCCCTCAGTTTAATTTTATGTAAATATAAAAATACTGTATATCATCGCAATACGTCAAGTTTAAAATTAACGGCATTAATAACTTATTCAGTGAGCAAATCGACATGCAGACTGGCCTAGGGTACTTTTAACGATTGTAAAAATTCCAGTTTGTTACCTTCCCTTAAGAAGTACCATCACTTGGAGGTGAAGTTCACAAATTTCAAAAAATCCAAATGGTGCAGCCAAACGGAAGAATCCATCTCGTGTATAGAAGAAACACTTTGGAAATGCCAATCCATGACCTGCATACTGCTGTCTGTTTACCTACTGAAAAGTAATGCATTTCCACAGCCCACCACCAACTAAAAACAATTATACTAATCATGTATCTTGCTAATTAACAAACTTTATGGCATTCACGTTGATATTTACAATATCTTACAAATTTACAGACACCACACTAAAAAATTCGAAGTGAGAGCAAACACTGAATTGATAACAATGCAATTGCAGAAACTCGCAGAAAACAAAACCAATTTCAAAACACGTTTCCTGGTTCTTGATTTACCTCTTGTGTTGGTGTGAAGGGCATTGGTGTGAAGAGCAGTCAGTAGACAATGGGACCAGTTCTTATTTGGGACGAAATTTGTGGCAATTGATATTGTCTAGTAAATGCAGGAGACTGAACTTCGGCAACATTGACAATCACTTACTGGATGAATCTGGTATGTACATACTGCTGATGTCCTACAAAAGAAATCGGTAATCCTTCTTCCCCAGCCCCCAATGCACACTACTGCATCATATTAAGGGTAATATTTAATATCTGGTTTTTAAATAATGTACACACAACAAACGTGAGGATGGTAATTATGTCTAGTTTACCATCAAGGGGTCAAATGAGAAAAGGGAACGAGGGGAGGAAACAAAAGACCAGAAGCAGTCAGGCTATGTGATAGTGCTCAATAGCAAACAGAAATGACAATTTCTCTATCATCCAAATTGTAAAATTTATATTTCAGTGACAGGACATGCTATACTGTACCAGTAGTATAGTATTTAATGGGTCTACTCATCTTTTAGAAATTTAAGAATATTTGTAAAAGAAGCTATTGGAACTTAAACGACAAAATTCTGTATACCTTTCGAGAATTATCAGCCTAGTCTAACTGGGTTACCTCCAACTCGTAGTAGAGGCATCTTGAATGCTGTGAAGGTGAAGTGGCACTGCACAGGAAGCTCGAATATAAAAGCCAAGATGATGCTTATGTGGGTGTCGTCAGAAAAGCCAACCAACCCGACGGAAATTGTGTGTCCAGTCTCAATAACGTCAGGTCATGCCTTTGTGAAGAAATATATATACGGAAACTGCCCCACCCTTCCCATTTCTAGAGTCAAATTTTTATATATTACTGTATATATAAAAAAATCAAAGATCTACTGCCAATCTATGAGGATGAAATGTCTAATATAATTTTTTTAATTTATCCAGAGCATATTTTAATTACTCAGCTGCTTGCATGTAATCTATACAATACTAGCCTTATTTCCATTAAATCTTTAGTTTTAGCATTATAAATATATATATTTGTTCTAGAAATATAAAAACTGAATCCGATCCAATTATTCAATACTGGATTACCTCAAGTTATGTTCGTCCGTGCAGAAGTACCTTGGGATGGGGATGCAGTTGAAGGGGATGAGTCACCAGACAGGAAACTCAACCTAAGTCAATGTACATGCCCTCACACACAATCCCACTTGGGGCATCTCAAAACTTCCAGGGGGTGCCTTTTACAAAGAAATGTCAGTAACCTAACCTACCATTCTCTTGCAAATGTTTGAGACTAGCTAGTACTGAACCAGGGGAAATTTTGAATTTTCTAATCGATAAGGTGCAAATTCAAAAGTGAGCAAAATTGTGATAATGGTAACTTAGTATTATTATCTTTCAAAGATAAAGTAGCCCCCACATAATATTTACACCCAATTAATAATGTTTTGTATTTAAATATTACAAATTTGTTTATTCTTTAAAAATGGAAACTGGTCGAACTATACAATACTAGATTACCTCCCATAATCTTGGTCCGTGCAGAGGTACCTTGGGATGGGGATGAAGTACCGAAGGGGAGCACTTCTCCAGCCAGGAAACCCAAAAGCTAAAAGTGAACATTCTCTCCAACAGAATCCAACTTGCTGCGTTCTAGAAGTGTCTTCCCAAAACTCCCAGGTAAGCCTTACATAAAGAAACATTAGCCTAACTCCTAATGTCAGCAATAATCTATACTGTTTAGATCTACATACCTGTACTTTCCAATAAAAGGAGGACAGTGATAACTAACTATTACCTCTCCAAATGTGATCAAAGATTTCAAAAAGGTGCACTATATAGTTGACAAGACCATTCATAGGTTATTCTAAAAATCGAAATCAATGATTCTGGACTAAAAAGATGGCTCAAACAATTACCTGCAACTATTTCTGCATTGTCCAGCTTCCAGAACCCTCCCCCCTTCACCTGGTGCAATTAAAGTAGCAAGGTGAACGTCATTGTCATGCAAATATGAATACAAACAGATGAGTACACCAGCCTGTTAAAAACTACGATAATTTTCTCCAAATAAATGCACGCATTACTGCAATTTGAACCAATCTGTTAAAATAAGAAAATAGCCATGCACCATTCTTAAAAGTCTTAACCCAGTTCTTAAAAGGCTGAATTACCTACCAGATACTACACAAGGAAAATTTCAAATAAAGGCAAAAGAAATGATGAATGAGCATCTGCATGACAGCACTAACCCTTCAGTTATCAGTTTCTAACTAGAAGTTCAATGGCAATCTATTTTCAAAAACTACCTGTTGTGCATTTCCCAGCAAATAGATATTGGCCCCTCTAATTGCTTTATAGGTAACATTAACCATGGATGTCTTGAATTTACGTGCTAAGGCAGTACAGTTATAAGTCATGGTATACATGCCACTTGGGAGAACACAATGCTAGAACCAGATCAAAAAGACAGCAATCATGTCGAGAGGAATTATAATTTAGGAATTTTGCATATTTGAATAAAAAAGTGGAACAATGCAACTCAAAATGAAGTTTGTTACTTTATCACTAACCCATGATGTTGCAAGTGGGTTATTGTGGTAAGTCAGAGAAAGCAATACTATGGCCAACCATCTACCTTTCTAAGGGTTTATTATAACATTAATGGCATAGTAGAATTCTGAATAGGGAGTTTTTGGGAAATGAAAATGTAAGAATGGCTTCCTTTCCAAGTTACTAGGGGGTATTGGACAGCCAGTATTAATTAAAAACAAAAAAATCCCAGCCAAATATGAGAAGCCAATATGATTTCATATTAAATGGACAGGAAGACACTAACCATAAAAGCAAGCAGTTTAAACAAAAATCACCCAAGGCCTATGCAGAGTATATTGCAGAACTACACCAGCAGCAGGCTTCCTGCCATCCATAAAAATAGTGCAAATGTTGGTGAATATTTTAAATAAAAATAAATTTCAGGGCAGTAGGGGGGTAAAAGCTTTCTTTTAAAATTAATGCCCATGGCCTAAAAATAATATTTTAAAACATTTCACCTGACCATTGCACTAGTTTATATCTTGGAGTTTAGTTATCACCCCCTAAAGACAGTTAATTGGCCAAAATCTATTAATTGGTATGCACAACATCAAAGTTATATAGCAACATTTCTTCTCCAATTACAAAAATATATAATATATTTATGCCAGTATACATATATCTCCAAGCCAATATACAACCAAAAACTCAACCCCTGAAGGATTCAAACCTGGTCAACCAAGGTTTCCACACCATGCAGAACCTGGCTGACCAGGTTCTAATCCTTCAGTGGTCAATGTTTTGGGTTATTGTATATAATATTAAAAGAGTTAAATGGTATACTGAAAGTTTAGTAATTCATGTAATCCATTCTGTAAATACCTGCTTCATCTATTTTCCAGTGTAGGTGTAGTTAATGCAACTTTAGAAAACACCATTTTCTTTTGAAGATACTTTAGTGAACCCTTGCCTGCAATTTTCTTTCACCATCTGTGGACTCCTCTGGCTCACATTGTAGCAGAGAACCTCATTCAGTGCGAGTATATCCTTTCATTTTCTTTTCTTGAAATCAGTATCAGCTTTTCCTTAGGAAAGTTGGTCCAATCTGCAAATACTATAATTCCCCAAACCCATATTTTCCCAAACAATTTTATATTTAAAAGGAAGCAAAGCTAACTTGCTATAACATACAGTGTCCAGATTTTCAATGGCAACCATGTTATTTAAACATTCAAGATGCATTTTCTATGCAGTGCAATCCTCATACCTTTCACCTGGGGCTACAAGTGGAGTGGACTAGAAGGCGCAGGACGGAAACTGGAGCTGGCACCCACAAGAATTTCGGGACTGTAAATACTCCATATTAGGTTCACCCCCCCCCCCCTTTTATTCCCAACAAGAAAAATTAAATGTCAAAAATTCCGTTTAATATTTTAACAGCAATAATTATTGAATATTCGAATCTAGTAACAAAAAAGCCCATTTGCTATACGTCAAAAAGAGTTGGCAAATAAATTACTTATTCCATGCTTGGTGTATGATGATTGGGACAATGGCGATGAATCTCGCCTCGAGCTCCGATGATCTTGGTTTGGTCTGACCGCAACAAGGAACAGCATCACAGACAGGACAGAACCAGCCGCACTGAAAGTACTGTTAATAGTCCCTACCCTAACTTCTTGAGGTTCTGTCACTACCAAAATAAAAACCATTTCAGGAAAACATGCACAAACGTGTTTTAACTGATGGTCTAGAAACCGTACCAGCTACTTTTAAGTTATCAGAAAACTTGAAATGAATTATGGATAAAATTTAGTTTCACGAGCATTGGGAATCGAACCCAACAGTATGTAAATCTTGTGAAATTAAGTAACTTACACGGTCAGGCCTACACAGCACTCAGCGAGGGTACTCAACCTGTCACCCATTAAGACACCACTCGTACTTCAAGCCAGCGGCAGATAACGTTGTACTCCAGGCCAGTCAGTACTCCTTCACAAGTCGCTCGAGCAGGACAGATACAGCCCATGGGATGAGAGAGAGTGTGAGAGTAGGGGAGCCCTCAGGGTCAACCCATATTAACCCATTATAACATCAATACAATGACAAATTAATTCTAGCTAGGAATGAAAATGTAATAACAATGGAACCAATTTTAAAGCTAACACCAAAGCTTAATCTCTGCCTTCAGCAAATAGTTCTAGAAATAAATCCCTTGCAGGTTAAAAACTAAGTTTGGTAGTAAAGACAGTAAAAAGATTCTGGTCAGTCCATGACACTGTCATTCCTAACTACAAAACTAAAAAATTAATGAAACCATGAGGACTGTGGGAGATACTTTATACCAAATCCCCGGGGAAATGAGGCTGGCGAGGGAGCTGGTGACCTCGTCTGCTGCACCACGAGCCGTCTGCATGGCTGTAATACAGAGTGGAACACGATAGCCCTTCCCATAATAAACTGCCACATACTAAAAAAAAATTATATCACAAAAGATCAGGTACGTTCGATAAATCCACTAGCCACAAATACACGAAGAGGATTGCACTAGTAAACCACTTTCTCCCTGTGTGTGTGTATGTGAAACCCAGCCTTCCGCAGACGGGACAAGCCGCGTGTGTGTTGGCCGCTTCCTGGACACAGGAGAACCCCAAGAAGACATTACTGGTCCTCAACAGCTGCAAAAGGAAATTATTTACTAATACACTGAATTACTATTCACTGATTTTCACTTTATTGACGTAAATTCACAATACACTGCACTTAATACTAGCGTCACTGATTCACTGAACGTTGAACAAATCACAAATTTGAATAAAAATATAAATTTTGAAGTGATCGATTGATGTTTGGAGTCTCCGTGGTTCCTCTCCTGGTCCAGGTCAGCTGGTGTGTGAGGGACGCCCGGGCCGCGGGGCCTTATATACCCGCGCCCTCCCTCTCGCCCGAGGTGCGCCTGTATTCCTCCGCCACTCATAGGCACCTCCACCCTCTTTTCATTTCCCATTAGACCCAGAAAATGTACTAAAGCATTAAAATGATGTTATAATCAATTTGCATTAGAGTGATGTTGTTCAAGATGTTCATATGGAGAAGAGCATTAACTTATATTTGGACAAGTAGTGCGAGCGGCCATATGTGAAGGGATGACTAAGTGTGGCGGTGCTGCGGCCGGCGTGGGGGCTGAGGGGGATATGACGTCATGCATTCTAGAGTCTTCACCGATCAATATTTAGTCACCATAAGTCATCTCGCCATTATTCACCTCATCCTCATATATTTGATCTGTTCATATTAGACCGTCTTCTACTTTATAGTCTTACTAAAACATATAACTTAGTAACTGTATTACGAGAACAGTATAACAACGCAGTATGTTCAACAAGATGGCGTCTGACCCTCTAGGTAGGGCCGGACGCGCCCATCACATGCCGCAATCCAACCCAAATACAAATATGTCCGGTATTTAACGTAGCTATTATGCAGCTATATTTGACAAGTGGATCATGTGCCCATCTCGGGCCAGTAACTGGGTGGGTGAGACACTCAACAAAAGGGGCCTCAATAATCCATCCACGGAGTCTAAACTACATAACTGCGCATATTCCCATGGAGTACTGACTTTACTGTAGTTCCCTAGTCCTGCTGTAGTTCTCTAGTCTTGCTGTAATTCCCTAGTCTAGCTGTAGTTCCCTAGTCTAGCTGTAGTCCCCTAGTCTTGCTGTAGTCCCCTAGTCTTGCTGTAGTCCCCTAGCCTTGCTGTAGTCCCCTAGCCTTGCTGTAGTCCCCTAGTCTTGCTGTAGTCCCCTAGTCTTGCTGTAGTTCCCTAGTCCTGCTGTGGTGCCCTAGTATTGCTGTAGTTCCCTAGTCTAGCTGTAGTCCCCTAGTCTTGCTGTAGTCCCCTAGTCTAGCTGTAGTCCCCTAGTCTAGCTGTAGTCCCCTAGTCTAGCTGTAGTCCCCTAGCCTTGCTGTAGTCCCCTAGTCTTGCTGTAGTCCCCTAGCCTTGCTGTAGTTCCCTAGTCCTGCTGTGGTGCCCTAGTATTGCTGTAGTTCCCTAGTCTAGCTGTAGTCCCCTAGTCTTGCTGTAGTCCCCTAGTCTAGCTGTAGTCCCCTAGTCTAGCTGTAGTCCCCTAGTCTTGCTGTAGTCCCCTAGTCTTGCTGTAGTCCCCTAGCCTTGCTGTAGTTCCCTAGTCCTGCTGTGGTGCCCTAGTATTGCTGTAGTTCCCTAGTCTAGCTGTAGTCCCCTAGTCTTGCTGTAGTCCCCTAGTCTAGCTGTAGTCCCCTAGTCTAGCTGTAGTTCCCTAGTCTAGCTGTAGTACCCTAGTCTTGCTGTAGTCCCCTAGTCTAGCTGTAGTCCCCTAGTCTAGCTGTAGTCCCCTAGTCTAGCTGTAGTCCCCTAGTCTTGCTGTAGTCCAATAGCCTTGCTGTAGTCCCCTAGTCTAGCTGTAGTCCCCTAGTCTTGCTGTAGTCCCCTAGTCTAGCTGTAGTCCCCTAGTCCAGCTGTAGTTCCATAGTCTAGCTGTAGTCCCCTAGTCTTGCTGTAGTCCCCTAGTCTAGCTGTAGTCCCCTAGTCCAGCTGTAGTTCCATAGTCCAGCTGTAGTTCCCTAGTCTTGCTGTAGTTCCCGAGTCTTGCTGTAGTCCCCTAGTCTAGCTGTAGTCCCCTAGTCTAGCTGTAGTCCCCTAGTCTTGCTGTAGTCCCCTAGTCTAGCTGTAGTCCCCTAGTCCAGCTGTAGTTCCATAGTCTAGCTGTAGTCCCCTAGTCTTGCTGTAGTCCCCTAGTCTAGCTGTAGTCCCCTAGTCCAGCTGTAGTTCCATAGTCTAGCTGTAGTTCCCTAGTCTTGCTGTAGTTCCCTAATCTTGCTGTAGTTCCCTAGTCATGTTGTAGGTCCCTAGTCATGTTGTAGGTCCCTAGTCTTGCTGTAGTCCCCTAGTCTAGCTGTAGTCCCCTAGTCTAGCTGTAGTTCCATTGTCCAGCTGTAGTTCCCTAGTCTTGCTGTAGTTTCCTAGTCTAGCTGTAGTCCCCTAGGCCGTGCTGTAGTCCCCTAGTCCAGCTGTAGTTCCCTAGTCTTGATGTAGTTCCCCTAGTCTACCTGTGGTTCCCTAGGTTTGTCATTGTAAAATCTGGCCCCATATCATGGAGGTGCCTAGGCCTACCGAAGTCTTGATCCGGCCCTCCATGTAGGCATTCTCTAGCTTCAGGTGCCTCAAGTTACAGACATATTTACTGTGGTAGGATGCGTGTGTAAATGTGAAAGACGGACACCATGGGGGAGTTTACCTGAATTTACCTGAGGGCAGCTAACACTCTAGTAGCCTCGACGATGACAGGAAGCCGGTGGTGGCACAGATCTCGGGTGACCTTTGACAAGCCGCCGGCTTCCTGTCCTCGTTGAGGCCACTTGTCGCCCTCACGTAAATTAAGGTAAATCTCCAGATGTGGCACAAGTATCGCCTTGGTGAAGCAGTTTGCTGGGAGGCAATGCGTGGTGGCTAGCAGCTGTTGTGGGTCCCATGCCTTCCCTCCCTCCCTCCCCACCAACCACTCCAACAATCCCATCCCCCTTCCCCCTATTCCAAACCTGGTCCACCCCTCACCACTTCTTTCTTCACCCCCCGTCATCCCTCCCAAGGCTGCCACACTCAGACCTGGCAAGCTTCCCATGCCTTCAACGAACATGGGGGCCCAACGCATTCCACCGACCGTTTATAGGGACCTGATGGTTGTCCATCTTTTGTTAGAGCCCGCCACCCTGGGGGCTGCCGGGACCAGGTGGGAGACCAGGCTTTGTTATCATTCTCAGTTAAAGGTAACGGTTATCCTCCCGTGAGGCAGCCCTGCCTCCCTGTCAGGCAGGGCTGGTGGCGGTTACCTGACGAGAGGATTACCTTCCTCGCCTCTTAATAATCTAATCGCCGAAGCTTCATTTATCACTGAAATTCCATCCCCAAGACTGTAAGTTCAACCCCATCCTCATTATCTCAATAATGAGATAATGAGGTGCATTTCTTAACGGCGTGAGAATAGCTTGAGCTACCTCATCCCTTTGTGTGTATTTTACCTCAGTAAACTTCAATTTCAATTAGCATTTCTTGGTCATCCCAAGATTATTCTCATGGTTTCATTTTGTACCTTCTCCAACTTTTTTTAATAAATATGAAATCTTATCTAAGTGATTACTATTGGAATGTGAAATGTAAAATATTATTAATGTGTACTGTATGGATTTGTGAACCCATACACGCAGCTCTCATTGTTGAGTTTAACTCTTCCTTCCCGGGTCCTCTGTGACTCCTAATGTTCACCTTGGCCGCCTTACACAAAGCAGTTGCCGCCACCTTCCTCAGAGAGAGATAAGGCTCAAAATTTAAATATAAAACATTCTGGCTCGTAGCAGAGAAGAATCCTTGCTCAGTTTTCTGAGCTTATGGCCATAGTTTTTGGCCATAGTGAAATAATGTGTATGTAGTTCATAAGGAGACAGCGCTTGTGGTGCAGACTTGGGGAGGTGCGTGGTGGTGGCTACGTGCAGGCTGTCTTGTGAGGGCCCCCGGACCCCAGGGTGAGGGGCCCCCGGACCCCAGGGTGAGGGCCCCCCGGACCCCTGAGGTGAGGGTGGGGGGAATGCTTTTGTCTGGCTGTGTTGGGGGGGAAGAGGGAGTCTTTGTTGGGGTGAGGGGGATGAGCGTGCGATTAGGAGGGAGAGAGGGAGACCAACAGGAGTGGAGGGTATAATCTCATCGTCTATATTAACAGCCTGTTAACAGGGTTGGCAATTCACGCCCGAGTTCGCTTGCAGTTCCGTGGCGCCTACACTACCAACCTTTCTAAACTGTCACTTCCGTTTACAGCCAAACAAACTAAGAAGGGAGAGCAATAATGGCAACATTACAGTCGAGCGGACGCGACGGTTGGAGCAGCGTGCAACCTCTCACCTCACTTACAATTACTAAACCATTTACAGTATATAAAGGTTGTCAACTTCTGCTCCTCGATACTAAAACTTTTGCCTAAATATATCTAAGGCTTATTTTTTTCTTTTAGTCAATAATTCTCTTTACTAGTATAATTTGACATACAAAAACAAGATGAGGAAGTGGGGTGGCAGCCGGTCTTGTGTACCCTTGCTTTCTCCACTCCACGTTACCCCCTTCCACACCACCCTCCCATTCTTGGCTACACCACACACTGCTGGTTATACCACACTGCTGCTACACCACACACACACTGTTGGCTACACCACACACTGCTGGCTACACCACACACTGCTGGCTACACCACACACTTCTGGCTGCACCACACACTGCTGGCTACACCACACACTGCTAGCTACACCACACACTGCTGGCTACACCACACACTGCTAGCTACACCACAGTGCTGGCTACACCACACACTGCTGGCTACACCACCCACTGCTGGCTACACCACACACTGTTGGCTACACCACACACTGCTGGCTACACCACAGTGCTGGCTACACCACACAGTGCTGGCTACACCACCCACTGCTGGCTACACCACCCACTGCTGGCTACACCACACACTGTTGGCTACACCACACACTGCTGGATACACCACAGTGCTGGCTACACCACACAGTGCTGGCTACACCACCCACTGCTGGCTACACCACACACTGCTGGCTACACCACACACTGCTGGCTACACCACACTGCTGGCTACACCACACACTGCTAGCTACACCACCCACTGCTGGCTACACCACACACTGTTGGCTACACCACACACTGCTGGCTACACCACACACTGCTGGCTACACCACACACTGTTGGCTACACCACACACTGCTGGCTACACCACAGTGTTGGCTACACCACACACTGTTGGCTACACCACACACTGCTGGCTACACCACACACTGCTGGCTACACCACACACTGCTGGCTACACCACACACTGCTGGCTACACCACACACTGCTGGCTACACCACCCACTGCTAGCTACACCACAGTGTTGGCTACACCACACACTGCTGGCTACACCACCCACTGCTAGCTACACCACACAGTGTTGGTTACACCACAGTGTTGGCTACATCACACACTGCTGGCTACACCACCCACTGCTAGCTACACCACACAGTGTTGGCTACACCACACACTGCTGGCTACACCACCCACTGCTTGCTACACCACACAGTGTTGGCTACACCACACACTGCTGGCTACACCACCCACTGCTAGCTACACCACACAAGTGTTGGCTACACCACACACTGCTGGCTACACCACCCACTGCTAGCTACACCACACAGTGTTGGCTGCACCACACACTGCTGGCTACACCACACACTGCTGGCTACACCACACACTGCTGGCTACACCACCCACTGCTAGCTACACCACAGAGTGTTGGCTACACCACAGTGTTAGCTACATAATGTTAACAGTACACAGTGTGTACTGCCTTCTTTGACCAACATCACATTAACACACTCTTAAGAATAAAGAGCGAGGAAAGAAGAGTTAAGAGAAGAGCAGAGAAAGCGTATCGACCGAAATAGGAGCATGAGGGTGTCGTGGGAGGGGGGGGGGGGGAGGGAGCCGTGTGCTGTGAGTGTTCACCTCGACGGGGCCCCATCATGGCCGCCGGGGGCCACGGGCTCCAAACTCCCTCATTCTTTTGTCAGAAACCATCTACGTGTTTTCTTTGTTTTCCCCAACTAAGTATCATTTACTGACATCAGTTTTCCATCGGCTTTTATTCGCTACAACATCCAACACAAGTTTATGTAACGGAAAATTCCACAGTATAGTGTTGGGGATGTGGCACCACCGCAGCGACACCCTTCATGGAGCGCCTTGCTGTAGGTGCCACTGTTTAATTTTATCCAAATTTCTAATTCATTTTGCTTTCGAATTTCACCATGTATCGTATTATATATATTTATGTATTTCTAGTGTCAAATAAATATTTAAAGACATTTGAAAATTTAAGTCTGATAAGCTTAAATAGGCTAATATAGTTATAGATTGTGTGTGTAGTGGCAGCGTATGACGTCACAGCGGCATGGGCGGGTGCGCGCGCATGTAGACCCACAGCAGCCCGCACCATGTATTATCATTTTTTTTTATATACAAGAGTTCTTACATTTGTGTACATCAGGTAAAACAAAGTAAAGCAGATGGTTCTTTATTAATAGAAAAAATATAACTGAGGCGAAAAAGCAGGCTAATAAAGACAAACGTAATATGGTAATAGAGGATATAATTATGGGTTAAGGAACAATCTCAATAATTAGTTTTAGCTTATCAACCTATTGTAAATACATTAGTTTTATTTAGGCAGTTTAGTCTAGCCAGTCTTGTTATTACTTTCATAAGTTGCTACAAATAAAGAAAGAAGATAGTTACAGCCCCGCTCCTGTGCCAGGTAAGTCCACTACGGGCTCACCATAGCCCGTGCTTTTTTTAGCCCTGGGAACTTGTTCCCAGTATCTTAAACAACAACAACGAATAAAGATTCTGAGGTAAACCTCCCTCCCCCAATCCCATGGAACCCCCGACCGTCGCCCCTGTAGCCACTTTCAAACCTCCTCTCTCTCTACACCCGCATCCTCTTCCTGAATTTCATCTCCCCATCCCTCTACCTCCCCCATCCTTTCCATTCCCTATGGACATCAATCCGAATCCCTCCCCCGCTTCGAGGTGGGGGGCCTCCCCCCAGGAGGGGCTGGGCCATGACGCAATAAACAAACCTCACCCTTTGTGCCAGCGTCACTCATCCTGTGAGTGGCCACACCGCTATAGCACCATGTACAACACCCCCCGATTGGAAGAAAACCCGCTGGGTTGTTCATCCTGTCACTTGTACCTCTAAATCTAATAAAACTTATTATAACATGTCAGCCCCATATAATTCTGCTTATGGCAGGATTAGATGACCCATCAGTGTAGATTTGATCTCTATAAATTTCCTCAAGATACTTATGCCTCGTTTCTTGATGTATCATTTTGGATTTTTTCATTATCATCTGGTTGATGATAATCCTACATGATTCATCCTCCCAGGGTGGGGGGGGGGGAGAACCTTTCTACAAACAGGAGCTCACGGGCTTGCTAAAAGGTGAGGTTCACCTCGCCTTTAAAAAAACTGGTGAGGTTCTTCCAGGTAGCAGACTGATCGGAAATACAATTTTCCTGTTTCCTCCTGTGAGTAACACAGAACTATTTTTTTTCTTGACAATATCATTGTAATAAAGGGGGGGGGGTCTCTGGCTATCTCAATTGTAAGCTAAGCATTTAGTTCCCTTGGCAGTTCTTGAGACTCCAAGAATGATTGCAGGGCTTCATCTTGTATGGGTCAACCTACTCAAGTGTTTCACCATTAATTTGTATTTCTTCATTTTGCTAAGCAAGAAACAGCATTGAAGAACTAATTTAAAGTTCGTGTGGCACCACTAATTTTTTTTTTAACACCACCACTCTAGAGTGCACCATTGGCACCACTGTAGAGTGCCAGCAGTGTACGTGTGGCACCACTGTAGAGTGCCAGCAGTGTACGTGTGGCACCACTGTAGAGTGCCAGCAGTGTACGTGTGGCACCACTGTAGTGCCAGCAGTGTACGTGTGGCACCACTGTACACCCCAATGTCTTGCGCCAGCACTTCATCACGCCTCCCCCCCCCCCCCCCGTCATCTGTTATGATAATGACTACATCTTTGGTTGCTTATATATATGATGTTATAAGACTATCCAGACTTATTTAACATTTAATATAAGACAGCAACAGTACATTTATCATGCACTCCACAGCCATCTGGTGGGCGGCCTCTGTGGGTGGCTCCAGGTATATGACTCGTGTGAACAGCTCCACGTAAGTGGCCTCGTGTGGGCGGCCCCCAGCTGGTGTATGACCTCGTGGACGGCCCCAGGTGGTATACATTAATCACTGCATCACCTTTAACACATGGGAGACATCTCCCGTCACGTAGGGTGCAGTCGCACCTCTACAGAACTCCAGTATCAGCTCTTGATAATGGTAATGGCTCAAAAGGGCCACCACTCACAGGCTATTCATGCCCGTGCCACCTTTTGGGTGGCTTAATCTTCATCGATCAACCTTTAACACAGTGGCATCCTCACGTCATGGGTGGCTGGTGGTGGCCCATGATACTACCCACGATTAAGTTTCTGCTCTATGATCATGCCTCTCAACATTCAGTCAATCTGAGAACAGATTCCCAATTCCAAGCCTACTATTGTGGCTTTTACTATAGCAACATATGAAGGTGCACGTATGGAGTCTGCCTTTACCACATCACTTTGCTTGTTATATGCCGACGCTAAAGAAATTCAGTCTAATGTTTATGTGGAACCATTATCAACGAGATTTTTGTGTATAAATTGTATACTTCCCCAAGTCATAGAATCCTGCGCCGGCTGGTGTTGGTGTGCCTCACTTTCTCTATCGAACATAAGATTTGTATTCTTTTTATTTACAAGGATCGAGTTAAACTTTGCAAAACTTGTGTCAAATTCAGTTCCCAGCAGCGCGTCGCATGCATGCATGACTTTGTGGGATGTTTGATATATAGATAGATATATATTATATATATAGATGTGTGCGAGCATGTTTGGAGCTATGACGCATATAACATTTTTATGGTGTGACAACTGCAGCATGACGCAATGGGGAATGACCTCACATTATGCTGGCTGGTCCGTCACCTCAAACACACTTGCTCCACACCAATGCCTATATAATCATGCGGTAATACGTCAGAATCATAATTTATTCTTACAATGTGCGCCAATGTTTAAAATCCTCTTCCGTTTTTAGCTTGGCTCATTGATTATGCACCCCATCTAGTCTCATGAACGTCTGTATAATACGTATCCAGAACCCCACCACTTGGCTTAGTATGCAAGACTCTATTAGCCTAACAGGCCGAATTTTCGTTATTTTTCAAATATTGCTTTCCAGATTGGTTATTTTCTAACAATAATAATGAATTATATTAGGAACATGAATTACTAACTTTGTTACATTAGATTATGTTAGGTTAGGTTTGATCAAATTTCAATGTTAATTTTGACTCAACATAAAATTCCAGTCATATATAAAGCAATGAAAACTATTTCGCAAGAAAAACATTTTGAAAAATGAAATATTTTACGTAAATTCGGCTTTAGACGAATTTTCGTGAAATATTTAGTTTTCCACTTTTTTGTATGAAATGAGTCTTCATTGTATTATACAGTATATGATTGCCATTTTGTTACTAACAAATTTGATCAAACCAAACCTTATGTAACTGTCAGTCATTCATGTTCCTAATATAATGGATTATTGTTAGAAAAGAACCAATCTGGAACGTAATATAATGATAATTAGTTCTGTTATGCTAATCGGGCCTTGCATGCTAGGCCAAATAGTGCGTGCCCCCACCCCCCCCCCCCGACAGACGCCAGTCTTATAATTACTAAACACCATGAGAAACACGTCATGCTTGTACTCTCACTCTCCCGTCTAGGGCACTTGTCTCCCCCATCACCCTTTACTTCATTAGATTGTTTGAATACGTCACTCGTGTCCTTGTGAGTGTACAGTTGGCGAGGTTAAGGTGCAAAACAACAAGCTGAATGTCACCCGAACCCGCCCAGCTCCATCTCTGACCTTGGCTATATACTGGCAGAAACATATTGAAGACTGCTTAAAGTCTATCATAAATCATCAGGAAAGTAATTTCAGGATCAATTGCAATTCGTATACTGTAGTACTTTATAAACAAAGTCCGTTTTTTTGTTAATACAGTAAAATGGTTTAGGAATTTAGTTAACATAAGGATGAAATTACTAAAAGATACTGGTAGTTTATTACATTTGTTGATATAGAATTTTCTCTTCAAATACAAAAAAAAAAACTTTGGCAAGTTCTATTATGTACTGCAATATTTAGCATGCATGACTAGAGATGTTTCAGCCTTAAATTCGAATCCTGCAAGCAATCTAGATTTTATTTTTTGTCCTCAAAATTATTGCAAAGTTCACAATACAACAGTGACTTGTGTACATTCACCATAACGACAATAACAAAATATTGGGAGATTACTCAAGTGCATTTTATCTAATCAAAGCCTATGATATTTTCTACTGTAGAGTACATTAAATGTGGCCACATGTGAACAGTCAGTAGTACAAGAAAGCTTTAGTTATCTTAGCAAACATGTACTTAGAGTGCTGATGGTGTGATTTGTGCGAAGGTTCTGCACTCACCACCACCACCTGAAATGTAACTTGGAAATTCTATTTCTATGAGGCATGAATTAGGGTAACTAAAAATCCTAGGATATGGAATTTGATAATGTATTAAAGCTATATTTAAAGGTTGAAAAATATAAACGGTACAATGAGCAGGTGCTACAGGATATGTTGAATGGGTTTTAAGAAAACAGCCACTATACAACTAGCCTCTATACACCCAACAAAATATATATCTGGGTGCTTTCCTGTGATGTAGAATTTTGTAAATAATGTCCACTATGCTATTGTAAATACCTTATGTTCAGACACCCCACACTAGGATGCACGTAGTAAAGTTTCAGGATCTACTCAGGTCCCCATATCACAAATGACAGTAGATAACATTAAGATGTTAATATTGTCATTGCAACATCAACAAAATAATATAATTCCTAGTACAGCCATGAATCGCCACCTAAATCGAACCCACCCCCTAGGTCTTGCCCATTTGTGATTATGGACAACAGCAGCTGGACTAAACCATCCTTAAATGGTTTCCTAAATGCAATCTTCAATTCATGTTGGTCCCAAACTTTTCCCCTTACTCATTGCTTACAAATTTAACAACTAAAACTTGTCAATACACTGTACATAATTAAATTATAAAATAAATTTCTCACACCCATTAGCATCAGGTTTATAAATGGTCAGCAATGCAGAATTATACTTGATTTGACATTTGTAATAAGTTTTATTTTATTAGATTTAGAATACATCATAACTAGTATTAAAAAAAGTCAACCAACTACAAGATGTTTTGGTAAACAGGTGCCTTTGTAAGAAATAGACAATGCTAATCTAATTTCCATCCTCCGACTTATTTTGTTACGTCAAAATGAAAATAAAAATTTAATTACATCAAACTTAGATTTTTAAAAGATTTATACACATTTTCATCACTTGATATAGAGTAATTGCAAAACCTAATTATACACACAATATCCAAAGGAAGTGTGACAAATAGAGCAAATAAATAATAAACTCAAAGTTAGGTAACTACCAAGCAAATTGTACAATTGTTTGAATTTTACTACATACTTCATCACTTTGAGATGAATAATTATTTATGTATGGTATACATAAGATATTATATGTATTTTTACGTGATTGTGTGTAATTGGACATTTCTAAAGAAAATAATGAGCACTCACAGATAACTGTATTTTACAGTTTACTGTATTTTTAATCCCTGGTTTCCAGAAGAAGTATGCGATGAGCGGAGGCGGCCAGAGATTGAACGTCAGGCTGGGCATCTCTGCGGGCTTCTTCAACACCAGACAACAGATCCATGCGAAGCCGCACTACCAACGTCTCGCATACTAGCAAATAAAATTAAAATTAAAATATAATCATTACAATCCTATTACTGCTGTGAGACAACAAAATATGGATGAACAAAGAAAAATTATAATTTCAATTACATATATTAGCATACAATTTCACAGCCTCAAATGAAGATATGAAGGCCCAACAGGCACTGGGACTTGAACACCAATTGACTGCGGGTTCAAAGACAGTAGTAAAGCCCAACCCTGCAGGCATGATTAGGGACATGAACCATACAAACTGTTGTTATTACCCACACATATTACCATTATCTACACCTAAACATTACCATTATTTACACCCAACCACACATTATTACCAACATTATTTACATCCAACCACACCCATTGCTCTCATCTTTACCCAAATTCAACAAAACACACTACACTTGTGATCTTTCACAAGATACAAGACACTGAAACAGAAAGTGGACAGGGAGAGATGAGATGAATATGAGCCAGATGAAGAGAAGTAGGACTTGAGGGAACAGATGGAAACTGGAAACAAATGAGCCACAGGGCATACGAAAGTAGAGGAAGGAAAAGTAGGCGAGGACAACTCCATCCACAGCTATAAAAGCGTTACAAATTTCAAGAAAATAGTTGCACCAGATGCTATACCCAAAAATGAAGCAGTGGGTCCCAAGAACTAATCTTCCCTATCTAGAAACACACATAGGCAAGAACATCCAAATATACTTTGCATTAATTATTTCCCAAATTTACTCATATTCCTTATCATGAGCACCCATATCCAATCACACTTTTTATTCTCACAATAACTCATATTCAACCTTATACTTTGCTCATATGATCACAAATCCAAATCTCACTTGAAACACCTTCATTTCTGGTCAGTCTATTTGTGTCCCTAATACTCTCTCTCATTTTTCCAAAGTCAATCTCTAAAGTTGACAACAATTTTCTCAATTCTCCTTAAACCATTCCAGCATTTGAACAAATCCACAAGGGCCGTGATGAGGGTTTGAGCCTACAACCATAATGATGGTTACAGAGCCATCATTATGACTCTGTAGCCATCATTTCATCATTATGTATTTAAAAAATTATATCCTTTGCTTAATTTCTTTAACAATTCATATACTGTATATTGCTTCTCATATAGTATTATTACCCCCCAAAATTGTAAACTATTCATCCATTATTTTAAGTCATTCTTGAAATGCTGCACATAATTACTGGCTTTATAAAATACCTGTATACAAATACTATGCCTTCCAAGTAACCTTCAAATACAGTACAGAGATTCAGATACTTTAAATACAGTTTTAAAATAAAACAGCTAGGAAAGAGAAGTTACTCACCTTTCACTTTTTCCAGGAATTCATTCAATACAACAAGGGATTCTCTTCGCAGACTATAAAACTTTGCGACACCTGAAAAAGCATTGGCCAGTTAATGACAACAGCAAGTAACTCGCTGGAATTCACATTTCAGTAGCTATGTAAACAGTTAAATTTGGAGATCATAATATCAAAATATTTTAGGAACACTTCTAACAATCAAATCACATACTTACCTAAACAGTAATTGAAAATTTTGCAAGAGTGGTGAATGAGAGGGTCAAACAGAGGTGTCCCTAATGAAGCTGGAAGGTCTTTCAAGAGAAAATGTCTACTCCAGAAGTGCTTCAATGCTCCAACAATACTTAACTGTGTCTTGCGTGGAACGCGTGACACACTGTTATTCAACATTTCCACAACTTGCTCACTATATTTTTCTGTAAAATAAATGTTAAATTAACAAGAACATTAAGTATTATTTCCATGTGATTAAATTTCTTTTTAAGCTGATAATGATAAAAGTGAAAAAATATACATTATGGTAATCAACACACTAATCTACGATCTTTCAGTTTTGCAACACCGACTCATCTTCTCCTCTGGCGCCTATTTCACTTTCATAAGACATACAGTACCCCTTTGCTATCTATAATTTCCATGTTCACAATATTTATTATCTATTGGATAGACACTAGATACAGAAATTTCCTAAAAACTAGGTGATTTAGGCATTCAAAAGTTAATGCTGTTTTATTGTGCTTATAAAGCATTTTTTAAATTACATTCTTGCCAGTTTGTATGTGTTTAATGCACTTTTTGGATTACCGTATAATTTTGTCATGGAACTCCCAAAACATTCTGCAATGACTGCTGCATCCTGAGAAATGAACGGCAATGTTTACTCTGGTCTACGTCAGTGGTAACAGTACAAATCTACTTTATGCAAAAATTTATGTGGCTGGGAGGGCAGGAGTGCTTAGTTATAATGTTGAGACAGTTGTTTTATTGAGTAGAGTAGAAAATAGTTGACTTTAGGTATCTGGAATGCATCCATATTCTTACCAAGCATCCTTAAGTCTGATATTTGTAAATTTGCATGTGCCAAGAATACATTCTTCGTAAATTTTGACTATCATCTATCTCTACCTTAAGAGTAATACAGTACATTCCTCATTCTGCTTGAGTGCACTTAAATGACATATCACTTCTAGTTAAGATAAAACCTGTGAACATTTGAGTTAAATGTTACAAATGATCAGTTTTATGCAAGTTTCTATGCTGAGGCGAGTTGTTATTTAAACAATGTCACGTATTCCTAATTTTGTAACTAAAATTGACCTTAAATGCACAAATATTTAATAGGAAATATATTTTATATGGAAATTCAGCTGAATCATACTACCAAACCAATCAAAATTGACTTTATAAATAGTTGTGTATTGCCATTTTGTGTTAAATTTAAAAATTGCAAGGTACACAAATTAATGTACGTAATTTTTTTTAACAAGACCCTTGGGGTTTTAACACATCTATCCTATTTTTCCCCCCATAAGAACCTTAACAAAATGCTATGCAGATCAGTTTAACAGAGTACCAGGAACACATCCTATGAACAAACAGAAGTTTACTTAACATAGTACAGTACTACTCCTCAATTATGGTCAAGATATATTCCTGCAGGTATTAATCACATTCTTAACACTTTAGCAGTTCAATGAGGCTAAAATGCATCATTTGTACTTCGAAAGTAATTGTTCTGATGGTGCTAAAACACACTGTCCATCTTGAAGCTTTAAAAAAAAAAAAAAAAAAAAAAAAAGTGAGAGCATAGCTTATAAGGGGACCATCCACAGATCACTTCGGCAAACCAGTGTCACTCAAGATAACAATCCTCTGCTTGTAAATATTTTCACTGCAATTTACAGATTACTTGCCAGAAAAGTATGAAAGCCATTATGTCTAAACCCCACATCAGAAAACGAAGAAATGATGACATTTTGGTCAGTCCTGGTCCATCATCAAGTCGTCTTTTCTTTATATTCCGATTGTGGTTTGGATATCATATCATCAGCTATGCTATTGTGCCATCATCTGCATATGAAAGTTATGTTTGTTTTCTTTTTACTGTGATACAGACCTATCATCTGCACACATTTCCACATTTCTATACAGAATTTATATTTAAAATAAATGAGGAGTGTTGAAATGTTCATAACCATTCATATAATCAGCACCATCATACAATGTATTATCAAAACACATTTTGTAGTGCATCTACACAAAGCAAATTCATTTGCAAATATTTTGACACCAAATTTGTAGTTATAACCCAAGACCTGAGAAAACATAAAAAGAATATACAGTACTGTAAACATTTTAGGGATCAGCGAGTGTGACCTAGAGATGCCAAGAATGTTTGTGGCTGGGTATGCACCGACGAGTCAGAACGTTAGTGCTATTGATGGAGACCAAACTCAACCTTTGATATGCACCAATTTACACAATAACCAACATCACTTCTCCTATTTACTAGTTTATTCCTTCATTGCTTCATTCACTCTCAAAATCAATATTGACTTTTTTTCAGAATCCACCCAGCTGGTTTAATTTCATAAGACTGCCTCAGTAATACTTATTTAATTTAATTACTGTATCATGATGCATATGCCAAGATAAACAATGAAAAGGCTAGAAAGTTCTTTACCTGTAGACTTTTGTTTCTATTTAATAGCAGTCACAAAATGGTGAACTATAGTACTATACATGGTACTTTAAACAATGTGGGTACGAGTGTACAGAGTTAAAACTTTAGGGTATTTTGTAATTATATTGCTGCCATATATGCTGATAGTCTAGGAATAAATGTGGCATGTCAGGATTAGATTATTGGAGAAGCAGCAGAGTACAGTAATTCCAATACTGAATACTATACATCAACAGCAGCTGGACAAAGAGAAGAATTGTGAAGAATCTTTCGAATCGTGAAGATCATCTTAGATGACTTATTTTTATTTACATAATTTTGGCATCTGGATCATTTAATGTTTCATATTCAATTTCCATTCTAAAAAACAACAATTACAAACATTTGAATGTTGACAAGCCTACCTTGGGTATCATTGGATAAAGGCCAAGCTCTCCCTAAGGAGTGTACCATCTCGTCTATAAGGTCCCACCGCAATGATTCTTGCTTTTTGTTGTGCTCTACATCATCTGCGTCTTCCTGATCTTGCTTGTCCTGTATATGGAAAGGCACTATATTTTACTCTGTAATTATCAACCATTTCTTTTTGGTTAAATCCTGAATATACTAATGTGGAATCTTAAATAGATAAAATAAACTGATATGTGATTGTGCAGTTTATGGAGTAAACAAGATAGGCAGCTTTAATCTTGAAGGATGATTCAGCGAAACAACTGCCTGTTACGTTTAGGGTAGCGACTACTTTAATTTCAAAGCAATGTAGGGAATTAAATATTTTTTGTTTATAAGATAGCTGGATATATTTTACTTAAGTGTAACATTACTGTCAGAAAATTTGTAGTAATAATGTTTCCCTACTGGGAATGCTTTGTAAATATTGTCACTAGCAAACCAACAGAAATACAGCTTCGTTATTTCAGATTTAGGAAGCATCATGTACATTTATATGGTCATTTTGCACCCATAAAAGTAGGCCTTTAAATAAGGTGTATGTATAATCAAATTACATTCGAACAAATCTGCAATACTATACTTTGTAACCATTATGGGTCTAGAAATCTGCAATATTTTATAAATATCCATAATTGAATTTTAACCTAAAAAACAGATTATTGCTCAACTTATTGTGGCTGACTTTGGTCTCCTCCCCACCACCCATTCTGAATTCCCCAACCAAGCCTAAAGATGTCCTGTACCTATTTTCTAACTTGATATTCAGTTTTAACAAGAGAGAATTATTGATATTTTTCAGTAATTTATGGAAAGCAACTTATACTGTTATGATGAACATCTAATTCAGCTCTTCTCCACATCAACAGTCATTTGTGTCCACCATACAAATGAGTGCACACAAAAGAATACAAAATATCTGGGCTAGACAGCCCAGATAATATTTTGGTTTATGTAGGAAAGGTGCAAACTGCAAGACTGCCATACTTTATGTTTTTGGAAATTCAGGGGTCTGTCTCATCTTGGCTTTCTCCCTCTGCTCGGTCTGGCTTGAGGCCCAGCCTGGCCTGGCCCTAGGTCTGGTCTGGAACGAGGCCTTGCCTGCCAATCTGCTCACCACCCACCTCTCCCCTAGTGCCCCCCCCCCTACAACTCCCCCCATCCCCACCTGTGGCCTGCCAACCGCCCCTTCCCTCCGGTTTGCTGGGAAAATTTTATGATTTAATTTGTTTGGATTCAATAATGCTCATATATGTAACATTTTATACCAAATTGTGTGTAAGTGCCATAGTCATAATGAATAATTTATAATAAATGTATTTTTTTGTGAATATTTATATCAAGACATACAGTTGGCTTATGCAAATCTTGGCTATTATGTAATATTTGCAACCAATAATAAGTCACAGTTTTGATTTGGATATGGTATTACTCACCAATGATTGCTCTATAAAGTGCCATTTTCAAAATGATAAATACATAAATCATTTTTTTTATAGTGGATGTAGGCCGCCCTTTTTTTTGGGGCCCTAGAGGGGAAGGGATAGCCTGGGGCAGACGGGTAGAAATAATCCTCGATGGAACGAATCGGCCTCGCCCCATATACTTGGTTCAAACAAGGACTCACTGTAACTGATCATATGTAGTGTAGATGTGGCATCCATCACCTGAGCAATGCTGGGTACCAAAGATACATTAGCTCCATATATACATAATATATATACAATACAATATGTCTAGCCTTCGCTGGAAGTAATCTAGCGATCCCACATCCATGTTACCCTGTAATTTGTTCCATAAATCAACAACCCTATTTCCAAACCAGTATTCACCCAGGGCCTTTTTAAATTTAAACTTAAAAAGTTTAAACTTAAACTTGTTCATGAATTTATGTCCATTCCCAAATATGGTAACCAAAGCTGAACTGCATAATCTAAATGGAGCTTAACAAGGAAAAGATAAAGCTGAAGAATAACAATACTGTATATGTCTTATTGGTTTGTTTAATGGTTATCAATTACCAAATTTTCAATTAATAAATATTAAAGACATTTAATACTTGTACTAACAAAAATACTTACAGGTGTCAAATATGGGAGACAGATGTCAAAAACTTGCTCAAATCTGTCAATGTGGTAGGTGTCTAAAACTGTAGTGAGGGCTTTTATGGCATGGATCTTATATTCCATCTTCTCCTTGCTGGCTTCCCTCGTCAGGACATTCACTACATCTTCCACTAACAATTCATCTCTGCTTGGGTGCTTCAAGGTACCTAGTATTGATTTGGTGTGCATCGCTACATTTGAGAGTGCGGTTACAAGAGATTCTTTTCCAATCCATGTTCTGCCTTGTAGACTGTTGGTGAGAAGAGTGATCAAGGAGGTGACAAGACTATCATTCATACTTGAGCCAAGTTTCTCAGACATTGTTGATAAGGCTCTGCCAGCTTGAGCCTTCATTGCCCAATTTGAACTTTGAAGAGCTTGCTCACAGATCAAAATGATTTCATTTAAATACAGCCTCACTCCTGATTCTGTTCCAGGAGTATTATCTGACCAAATTTCTTCCCAAATTTCAACACCACTAGGATCACCATCAATAGTTTTCTCTGCATGCATAGCCAAAAATGCCAGTGGCATAGCTTGGCAAGCATGTTGTTTCATAATATCGCTATTTTGAGCATGCATACTGCGGATGGTGAGGGCACCACTCATCCTTACAGTATCCTCATCTTTCTCCAAGTACCACAACTGCAATTTTGTAAGAATCTTTTCTATACTAGAAGCTTTGGCAGTTTTAACAAGATTACCTATAGCATTGGCATATACCTTCCTCACCACAGGATTTCTATCACTGAGACCATTAACAAGTGCAGCCAAGAGTTTCCCTGTGTATTTTTCTAAGGGTGCAGGACAGGTATGGGTTAATGTCTCTACAACATGAGCAGCACCGGCACGACTTGCAAGACCAACAGAGCTCTTGAGAACATCCACCAGACCTACTACTAATTTCTCCATTGCACTTTCATCAACAAATTGCAAGACATAATTCAACGTGTCCATCATTGGTGTACTTCGTGCTGCAGCAACTCGAGCCACATCCAACTTCTCCCTGTCATCATCATTTAGCCTCACAGATGTATAACTCAGAGCTTGAGACTCAAGTCCCGAGAGAGCTTCCAGAAGAGCAGGAATGAGAGTGCCCAAATGTGGCCTTACCATCGAGCCTCCCGTGCGACATAACTTGGACACGGTCTGCAGACTCACGGTTCTTACTTCACTTACAGTACTGGTAATACCTGAGGTTAATAGAGTGGGAAGTACTTCCTTGAGCATCTTCTCACTCTGCTCACCAGTACCTTCACATACCTGTAAAATATTAACCTATTTGTATTAATCAATTAATAATTATTTCACATGCTAAGTACCTCATAGCAGAGTATACAATTGTCAGGTGTTTAATATTGTGTATTTACTAAAGAAAAACTGCATTGGTTTCATCTGGTGTGGAAAATGGAAAAAATCTGGTTATACACGTATAATATTCACACATTTATCCATACAAAATGTGTTTTTATATCATCCATTGGAATAAATGAGACCAGGCCACATTAATCGAACAAATTATGTGAAAAGACACTAAGAACCAACACAGAAAAAGATGGAGGGGTGGTACTAGATAGTAGACTAACACTAGAGAAACATGTCAAGAGCACAGCAAGAGGAGCCGAGCCAATGCTACTGTTAGATAATTTCAGAATTGCATTTAAATCCATGGATTGAGAAATACTTAAAACAATTGTTTATGACACACATGATACCTAAATTTGAATATGAAGGTACAAAAAAATTCTGCCAAATGGCTACCAGACTTAAAACACAAATTATGATGAGAAACTGGAGGCATTAAATATGCCCTAACCAGTAAAGACAAGAAATAAGAGGTGATGTGATCACACATACAAGCGAGGAGGAGAAAAGATAAGAGAAAACATTATTTAATGATGAATGCAGTTTCAGGACACAAAGTAAAAAAATGCCTGGGAGTGAACTCCAAACCCAACACCCCTAAGGCACATATTAACAAAATGAATAATAGCAGCATATGCAAAACCAATCAATACAGGGATGACTTAAAATTTAAGGAAGCACTCCTCCAGAATGCTAAACTTGGCATAAGTTAGGCCAATCAAAGAATATACAGATCAAGCATGGATTCTACACAAGATAAAACAGTAGCAGTAAATTGAAATTTATGCAACAAGACAAGTAGTACCAGAGATTAGGGAGACGAATTGTCAGGACAGGTTAAGATAACTAAATTCAAAGACATTAGAAGATAAAGACAGGAGCCAGTATGATCACAACATACAGGATAATAGGGGCACAGACACAGTGGATAAACAGTCTTTTTCCAGGTGGGTGAGGGACAACAGGACAAGAGGAACATGTAGAAGATGGAAACACAGATGAGCCAATAAAATGTAAAGAAATACCTGTGTGCAGCAAGAGTGGCAGAGACTGAAATGAGCTTAACCAGAAGTGATGGAAGCCACCACCATTCTCATCATTAAGCAACCCGTTCTCGCAAATTTAATAAGTCAATATTGACTTATTAAATATGTGCATAGGTGACATACTTAACATAATAGATACCCTTAAAAAGATTCATAGAAAACACCGACCTTACCTAACCTACTTAGTATGTTAAGATAAGCATCTTATTGCTTCGTAATTACAATTATTACCTAACCTATAATAGGTATAGGTTAAGTAATAATTGTAATTACGAAGCAATAAGATGCTTATCTTAAGATACTAACAAGGTTAGGTAAGGTCGGTGTTTTCTATGAATCTTTTTAAGGGTATCTATTATATTAAGAATATCACCTATGCACGTAGTTAATAAGTCAATATTGACTTATTAAATTTGCGAGAACGGGTTGCATTAAGAACAAGCATGACAGTACTGGGAAGCAGGGAGGTCTAAACACACCAGGTATGATAGCTGTGAGGGGGCACTGGAACCAGATCTCTCTCAACCGACAACATACAGGCATGCACACTCAACCTTTCCCGTTTTCAGTCTCATGAATCCACATAATGCAAGTACAGTACTGTACAGTATTGAGTATTTATTCTTCACATTTGTATGTTTATTTGTTATGGCATAAAAATGACATTACAGTAACTTATAATGCGAGTCCATTCCTTACCCCCGTCCCATCCCAAATCCTTATCCTGACCCCTTCCAGGTGCTACATAATCGTAATGGCTTGGCGCTTTCTCCTGATAATTTACTTCACTTATAATGTGAGTACAATAAAGGGAAAGTAAGTAATTATCAAAAGAAGGCACCAAACCGGGAAGGCTATGTAGCACCATCAAATGTGCGGAATAATCAGAAGGCGCTACATATCACCAAGGATGCCAATACGAGAACAGAAACGCATAAGGCGAACGATATCAAAAGTATCCGAGTCGCCACAATAAAGGGAAAACTGTTCTCAATTACCTTGATACAACTTTTACTCAATGCATGTAATGTTTTCTCTGCTGCTTGTCTAACAGATTCTTTGATGTCATCACGCACTCTAAAGAGAGTTGTCCAAATTTCTGTAATTCTGTTTATTGCTTTAGCCGCCGACTGTCTCCGCAGTAGATCCGTGAGGGCATGGCAAGATGACTCACGTACTCTCCACATGCTATGAGTTAAGTTGCTAATGAGATCACACAGGATTGGGTCATAATACTTCTCAATCTGTAAAGAAAACAACAATTTATTCAGCTGACTATAATCCCATAAGAAAATTCATAAGTTCTCTAACAAGCTTTACTCTAGCACAATATTTACTCAGGCAATGAGCCACAATAACGTGGCTAAAGTATGTTGACCAGACCACACACTAGAAGGTGAAGGGACGACGACGTTTCGGTCCGTCCTGGACCATTCTCAAGTCGATTGAGAATGGTCCAGAACGGACCGAAACGTCGTCCCTTCACCTTCTAGTGTGTGGTCTGGTCAATACAACATTTACTGATAGTAGCAAGGTGCTTGAACCCTCTTTATTAATGACTAGCCCAATTTGATTTTACTAATTCATGATGGTGTTATAAACAAATAAGTTGCAGCACTTAATATTACTAGAAATACAAAGAAATTGACGTGGTCTACTAAATTCCGTACACTCATGAGGCACCTTGTTTGAATAATTGAAGTTATATTATAAGGTGTATGTATGTATGTATGTATATATATATATATATTACATATACTGTACTCACAGTTTTTGCATTATCAGTGACTAGAGCATTCCAAATAGCAGCCATTGGTTGCTGGATCTTGGGTGTTGGGTCGTGCTGGTACCTATACAATTTTGGGATGATCTGGGGTAGGTATGGCTCCAGCTGGGCACCGGCTTGTGATGCAAGTGTGCCAAAACCAAATGCTGCTCCCTAGAACAATTATTTTAATTACTGGTAAATTTGGGAAGGATTGATACTGCTTGTCAAAGAGCTGTGCTCCAAGTGCTGTACCAAACTGTACTTAGCATAAGAGGTTAAATTAGATTTGGGAATACATGCACAACAATTTAATTTGACAAATATCAAAATCTAAAATTTTGACAAAATCTTGCAAGACGTAACATTAAATAACACAATACAATATATTAGGTACATAATACCTAGCCTATCAACCAGGTTCCAACATAAATGACCCATCCACTTTAGAATTTTTACTCGGGGTAATTTGTAGCCTTCAGCTAGTACTACTATCACTCTTGGCTACTATCCAACCTCTTGCAAAATTGCATTAAAATTATACAACAGTAATATTTTGTTTGTTTCACACACACTGGGTGTGCTAGGAAGACGGGACACCACGAGTGTAGCTCTCATCCTGTAACTACACACACACATTACTTTTCCAGAGATGTGTAAAAGTGTTAAAAGTATTCAAGTTAATTAAACCTTAACACATAAGATGCCCAATAAAATCTATGACTAATAAGTACTAAGAGACCTTTAAAAGAACTCTACAATCTAGTCTACATGCAGTTCATATTATTCCTTTAAATAATTACTTTTCAGTAACAATGGGGGAACAAGATCTAGCTCTTGGGCCTTGCCTCCTAGGAATCAGTATTTGCTGCATTTCTCTCTCTCAACATTTTAGTGATCTATCATGCTCTTAAAACTGTATATGAGAATGGTGTTGCACAGTTTTGTAGGCTCTTAAAAGATCTATGACAGATTACCAGGCACTACACCCCTTGACAGCTGTATGAGAAAGAAGTATGGAAACTGTATCCAGGTTTCTAACAGAGCAGAAGATTTGACTATTTTCTTAAATTTATCCAATACATCAACCATAGTGTGACCAGTATACAGGTAGTTAGTTGACTAGATTAAAAAACTAGAGGGGAAGAGAAAAGTTGCACCATATAGCTAAAAGCAAGGGACCAGATGGAACATTGTCCCTGGAGGCAGGGACAGCATCCCAAGAGTTGAAACACACACACACTGCATGTTAGTTCTATAATTAAGCTTATGCAGCTGGTGTAACACTATGTCCCGGTAACGACGCAGTATTGCACGCTAAATTTAGTAGACAAATGTCCGGTATCGACGCAGCATTGCGCCGTTGGCAGCGGCAAATTGGCGGTGGCTTCGGGAGAGGCGTGCCGTGGTTTTGGACATTATATGCATATACTCCTATAGGGAATTTCACTGCGTATACATGGATACCAAAATGTAAGACCTAGGACCAACATTGAGGTAACAAAGTTGAAAAGAGTATACCCATTTTATTGCTCTTGACGAGTGCTCACTGGGGGTAACGTTCCGTCACTTTCTCTGTTTGCTGTGGGGTGTACACCAGGCGTTTGAACTTTATATTTGCATATACTCTTGTAGGGAATTCTATTGCGAACATAATGATACCAAAATGAAAGACCTAGGACAAGAACCGAGATGTCCAAAGTGAAGAGTGTACACATTTTATTGCTCTTGTGCGCTCCCGGGTAACACGCTCTCACTTTCTTGCCTGGCTTTTGGGCTTTATATGCATTTAGTCCTGAAGAGAATTCTATTGCAAACACATTGATACCAAATTGAAAAACCAAGGACGAGAATCGAGATGACAAAGTTAAAAAGAGTACACACTTTTCAGTATTACTGCGCTCTCTAATGTAATGAAAGGTGCCTTGGGGTGGCGCAGCGCTCTCTTTTTGGTAAACTTGGCCAACTTTTATCTTGTCGGCGGGTGGAGCGCACTGCGTTTTTTTACATTATATGCATAAACTCCTGTAGGGAATTCTATTGTGAACACATTGATACCAAAATGAAAGACCTAGGACAAGAATGGAGGTGACCAAAGTAAAAAAAAGTGTACACATTTTATTGCTTTTGCACGCTCCCGGGTAACTCGCTCTCACTTTCTCTGTTTACTGCGGGTGGTACACCGGGCTTTTGGAGTTTACATGCATTTAGTCCTGTAGAGAATCCTATTGCAAACACAATGATACCAAATTGAAAAACCTAGGACGAGAATTGAGGTGACAAAGTTGAAAAGAGTATGCACTTTTCAGAATTACCGCGCGCTCCCGTGGAGTGTGCGGTAATGCCCGGAGCAACCCGAAATAGTGCGGAGCTTGCTGGCGCAGAGTGCGAAAGTGTTAAGGCTACAGCATGCTCGGCCAAGTTATGTATATAAACAAACATTTATTCTAATGTTACCTTTTTAGAATTCCAAATTGAATTATGATTGGCAAGATTCATGAACTTGTAGATAAGGTCAGGCTGATTGAGGTCTGTTGCCAAAGAACACAGTTCACGATATGTCGACAATTGTGCTCTGAAAGATATAGTCATAAAATATATATATAAAATACTTGCATAAAAGATTTGTTTATAAAGAAATTTTGCAATAATCAATATTATTTATATTACAAGGACCATAAAAGTATAAATTATTATTTAGGGACTAATATGAAATGTTTGGTACATACATTAACATAATTGTTCAAGACATGTACACCCCACTACCCTTCCTTCTAAGAGACCAGACTAAGGTTTCCAAATAGAACAGAATAATTATTTTTAATATTTTGAAAATATTAATTTTCAAACAAAACGGGTGGTAGAAACTTTGATATGAACTCTCCATGAATAATTGTGGTAAATGAAGAGCCTGGGTGACCATTTTCATGAGGCAGCTCATGGATCAGTAGTCACAATGTTATGAAATAAACTTTTCAGGTATGAGGTATGCTCAGATCAAATTTAGTAAAGTATAAGAATTTAATTACTAGTTGATGTGATGGCTATAATACAGAGCAAAATCAAAAGACCATGACATAGAAGAGAATGGATTAATAAAATGCAAATGTCAGAAGATTATATTTTACATGTGGGCAGATTTTCATAAAACAAATACTTTTTTGAGCTGTCATCATTTTTCATGAACTTTGAAAAACTCTGGAAATGTGATTCCTGATATTGATTAATAGGTCAAGATTTTTTTATCTGCTTATTCCTAAAGAGACAGCACTACCAACTGTAGAGACAAAGAAAGAATGACTGGCTGAAGTGATAGTAGCATGTAAAGCACAAAATGCTATCAATAATGTAAGGAAACATCTTGAGTTAACTTTATTTGTAGATGACCTTTCACCTGCAAGAACTTTATCAAACTGATACATACCTTAGAATGTTTATATATAAAGTCTGCACTCATCAGATGCTACTGTGCAAGGATAAAAAGAGTTTCAGCTTGACCTTGCAGCATCAAGGGAATAATACAAAGGTAAAAGATGAAATCAAGTAACATACCCTGATGGAGCTTTGCCCAACTCTCCTTCTTGAAAAATTTTAGTGTCGTCAGTAATATTCTTGATGGTTCGTTTTCCTTCTGTTAAAGTCTGCACCAGCCCTTCAACCATGGACTGTCTTGTTGCCTCAGAACAACATTCATATACAACACCTAAGCCCTTTGAGGCTGCATCTTGAACTAAATCTGTAAACCAAAGTGTCCTTCAGAAGAGTCTATCTCTTAGTAACAAAACACGATCTTTACTGTAAAAACAGACTGCAATATGAAGTTTTTTAAATGTCCATTTTATTATGATTAAATTTATACCAACATGCTATATACAGTATCTAAAATTATTTAAAAAAAGTAAGCATTTGTTCTCATAAATTGTATAATGGAATTTTACTTTACTAGTGAATGGTTTGGAATAAGTACAGTAGGTTTAAACTGGTTACACGTTATATTAGAGCTAAATGGAAGTACAGTGAGTAAAGGAGAAATAAATACAGTACAGGGAAAGAAACAATGCTTGTATTTGTTCACCTACTTGTACACAATAATTTAGTAAATCAAGAGAAACCGTTTATCTACCAACTGCATATCCAAATAAGTAAATTTCCATGAGTCAGCAATGAGGCCTATATACTGTACTGTACAGTATGTATAAAACAAAATAATAATTACAAAACTTAGAAAAAGTAAAGTATGGGAGAAAATGTTAAAATTCCTTAGATGACAGCACTTCTTTAAGATAGACAAATTTTGAATAATTAGCCATTAAGAAATTGTACTAATATGGCAAACCTGAATGAATCCACAAGACTAGGAATGTTACACACCATTATTGTCACCAAGAAGGTTCATGAAGGCTTGCTGGATGCTAGTTAGTCGTTGCTGAATAATTGGCTTTGTGCGACACCTCTTCAGCAAAGCAAGAAGCCAAATGCATGATGCCTGCAGGAAAGACCAACAAATTTAAATAAAATCTTATTTACATATGACGGGACTGGTTTATGTATAACTCTTACAAGCACAGTGCAAAGTAACAAAAGACACACTATAATAATATCCGTTCAAAAGAAATCTCATCCAATTCCCATTCCATCCAAATTAAACTGAAACCACTACAGAAGAACCCTATTACCCAGATTTTTAGATTAACAAATTCTCCACTCTCCTTAACTGAATGATGTCTGGTTAATGGGGGGGGGGGGGATTCCATTCCTTTGAACCATAAAATCTTGGTGAAAAAGATTTAGAAAAAATGTAACATTTTCTTACCTAAACAAATAAGCCTATTCAAACTACAGTATTTCATAAAAATTAAATATGCAAGAAATACAATGTTTATTAATCCCAGCATCCATGTGATGAGAAAAATGCTTTGTATGACAGCAAGAGTGGCCCAAGTGTATTGCTAAAATTGTGCAGACATGCATCCATGGTATACACCAGCCCTCGTGAAAAACATCTTGAGGTTATCTTGAGATGATTTTGGAGTTTAGCGTCCCCGTGGTCTGGTCCTCGACCATGCCTCCTTTTTGTTACACATCCCCAGGAAGCAGCCTGTAGCAGGTGTCCAACTCCCAGGTACCTATTTACTGCTAGGTACCAGGGGCATCAAGGTAAAAGAAACTCTGCCCATTTGTTTCTGTCTCCACCGGGGAACAAACCCGGAACCTCAGGACTACGAACCCGAAGCGCTGCCCACTCGACTGTCAGCCCCCCTAGACATAATACCTATTAGCACTATTAACACAAGAATCATAAATAGCATTTATGTTATAAAGTGAAGAATGGCCATGAGGATGGCTGCCCAGTTTTGCCAGCAGCACTGCCATAAACCATGTTTCCACACACACACTTCTGTTGCACTCACTTCAGTTACATCATGCCAACCAAACTATTCTATCATAAAAGATGAGGGTGTAGTGACCAGCAAGTGTTCAATTCCACAGTTAGAGCAAGTGGAACCCCAGAGCACCAACAAGTCCGAAATAGGATGGCAACTGACCGAAGCCACCAACAAACAGGAACAACAGAGGACAGAACGGTGAAGAAGACTGCAGAGCCAGGGCCCCAAGACGAATCCAAAGACAGAACCAGCACGGCCTGTCGAGGCGAGAAGAGAAAATCATGGAAACCGCCTCTTGGATGATCGGTGTAAACGGCTTCAGCAAGGCAGAGGATGCTGCAGCAACTGAAATCAGAACTCCAGCCGAAGGCCTCTTACTCAATGACCCCACATCCTCCAAAAACCAATTCGAAGACAGCTCCAGAAGACCGAAGAAGTGCCAGACCGAGGCCAAATGACCGCGAGTCCAAAGAGCCTCATCCGCCAAGGCAGCTGAAAGAGTGGGAACCTGAGCATGCAACTGCACTAGACCCACATCACGAGGAAGCGCAGGGGCAAAGAGGCACTCATTGAGGAACTCTAGCGAGATCCCCAAGAATACCTACAACACTGAAAAAACCTCCCACCACTCAAGCATGTAGGTATGACAAAAGCCATGCTAAGCTCCAAGAGAGAGAGAAAAAGGGGCAGTCTGTCAGCCAGGAAGACTCCGGAACCTCATAACGCACCCAATATGAGGAAGACAAACCTAACTCAAACAGAGCCGGATCCATCACAATGGCAAAAACCGGGTCTCACAGGAGGTATGCACCAAGAACCTCCCGACCCTCCCAGGGGAAATTTGACAGGAAGGAAGCCTTCGGAAAGACAAATCCAAAGAACCCAAAGGCACCCAGAAATAAACCTGGGATAAGGTTACACCTAACTCGAATTAACACTTTCGCTGCCACGACAGGCGACTTGCCACGCACCTCAAGGTCAACCAAGCAATGCGCGTAAATTCACGACCACCCACAATTGTTTATTCTCTTTTCAGCTTTCTGACCTCAATTTCCATGCTACGTCATTCAATTTGTTATCAAACTGTTCGCAATAGAACGCCGTAAAGGGATAGTTGCATACAAGAACATACAAGTTTTACTCTTCTATACTTTTGACGAAAACTAACTTTTCCCTCATACGTGTTTCTTTCAAAGGATTTCATCATGGATTGGCTCTACTTTAACTGTAAAATGCTCATAGGCCATTGTTCCATGTGGCTCTCTGAGGGGACCAGGTTCTGGTTCGTGATGCCCGGTAGGCATAAGAGCTCCTGTGACTGATGACCCTAAACTAATATAGCACATAATCAGTTCGGATAGCTTCAGGGAGCCAACGAGGGCACCGCATAGAAAAGATCTTTATCCATATAGAATACTAATAGTAAACATGTTTAGTAAATATACTTCATCCTACTTAAAATACACAAATATATATAATATTTTATACACACATTATTTTTTTGTACAAACCTGTCTAACACTAGGTTGTGTCTGTCGAACATATTTATCAAGAAGTTCACCCAAAACCCACGTCAAAACATCTTTCTCAACTTGTGTGTTTGTAACTACATCGTCGCCTGTGGCAGCACCTTCACTTGTGTCCATTGCTTCATCAATATCAGGGAGAGCCTCTGTACACACAAAAAACAAACTTTTGTAAATTTATAGAAATTCCTGGATATATGTAAGACTTCCCAGAGAATCTTTATCAAACATATTTCAAGATAGACTGTAGAGAATTTAATGTTTCAAATGACAGGTACATAGAGAATGACAAGGAGGAAGTGTGTGAAAAACTCAAAAGACATTTCAGGTGATCTTCATAATAGAACAAGGAGAAGTCCTTGAATTAAGAGAGGTGGAGAGAAACCAGACAGGTTTGGAAGATTTTGATATTACCAGAGATGAGGGTAGGAGGTATCTGCTGAATTTGGACGTGAGAAAGGTTGTTGGACCTGCCAATTTCACCATGGATACAAAAAGAGGGTGCGTCCAAATATATACATACAGAGGGATGATTTGAACCCCCCCTCTCTGCAAAATATGATTCTCCATGAAGAGAACCAGGAATCATGAAGTCAAACAGGACCCAAGGGCCTAAATCTGACATCCTTAAGCCCTAAAAACTGCACACAAGGGCTCCAGGGCAGAGCCAGTGTCCTTGCCCACCACCCGGGAAAGGAAAGTGGAGTCCGGGGGATTGTTTTCAAAGGAATAAGGGGCTGACAAAGTAAAACACAGTAGTCATGGCAGGAAGTGAGAAAGGGAGGATTAGAGGAAGAGAAAAACATGCCCATAGGGTAAGGAAGGAGGTGCTGCTTATGGAGCCAATGTGAAATTCACCAACACCACCACTTTCGAGTCCTTAAAGAACAATTTGGGCAGCTCTGGGGCAACCAACTGGGCACACAACCTAGACCGCTACAACCTAGAAAAACTATTATGCAAAGCAGTCACTGCCTGGGAACTCTGACCCTCATCAGGAGGGTCACAAAGAAGAGCCATATGGGGAGAGCAAACTCCCACAGGACTCGGGGTCGGTGTTACTGACCCAACAGGCAACATAGCAGAAGGAACAAATGCCGCCGTGTGGCATGGACAATGAGCAACCGTCAACCTCACACGAAGCGAGAGTAGGTTCGGAGGGAATATTCATCAGACCACTGAACCTGCAGGGGATTTCCAGGGCCTGAAGGAAAAACAGAGGCAAAACCCAGGCACTAAAATCACTATGCCAGATCTATAAGTACGCTGACATAGCCTGGGTAATGCAGCTGTGAATGCCAACCTTGGCATGCTGAGAGAAGCATGCAAACCACCAGTGGGCCCTGCCAGCCAATGTTGCTCCTGACCCTGGTTAAGACAGACAAGTTTCAAGACACCTGACTCACCCTGGGTGAGAGCCACCACAAGTGAGGATGACCTTTAAGGGAGTGACTCCCCAGAGACTTAAGGGACTGACGACTGATGTGACTTAGTATATACCATATCAGCCAGAAGGAGCCACAAGGGGCTTTCCCCCAGAAATCAACACACACAGTTTTAACACAAGTGCTCGTAGTCCACAAAAAATAGACTCGTGGGTGCACAGCTGGACCATCCTGCTTTAACACAGCATTTACCTTCTTAATAACATTATCAAGAATTAATCTAACAATTGCCTCTCATTTCCTCAACCTTCCATACAAAAGTGGCAATGTGTGAATATACATCTAAATGTCTCATCAAACAAGTAAACAGTTCAAGAATATAAATAAGTATATAATCAATTCTGCATTTTCCTTCAACATAAATGAATTTTAACAATGCCTTACTATCTGCAGACTTCACGTAATCCTTTTCCATAGCTTCATCTGTGTCCTTTTCTTTTTCTTCTCTGCAACCCTGAAAGAAAGGAAATACAATGCTCTCACAAAGTAACCAAGTTCAATATGTTTGAAATATGAACAAATTAAAGTTTTTAGTGCAACTACAAAAAGAATACATTTGTACCCTCCAGTACTGTAATGCGTTTGAACATTCTCATTTAAATTTAAAACAAATGTGATTGAAGAAAATCATCTCAAGACTGATGACAAAACTCAGACCTTGTCAAGAGATGCAGGTTAAGTCTTGTATGACAAAAACAAGTCAGACGTAACTGAAAATCTGCCCGTCTGACAGATGGCACAAAACAACGAGTGTCAAGCAGACTGGAACCACAAGGAATGGATGGTGCTGCCACTTTTTACTTGTCAGGGTGGGTGGCCAGATAGGCAAACTAGTAATTAATGAGAGTGCTCGCTTGTGAGTTAATTGTGGTGGTAATGTAGTACCTGGATGGAGTTCTGGGAAGGAAAGGAAACTATCAGGAGAAAGAACTAAGCCATTACAACTATATAACACTTGGAAGGGATCAGAATAAGGATTTGGGGGTGGGACAGGGGGGGGGGGGGGGGGTAGGAATGTTACCCAACCACTTGGATGGTTGGGGATTGAACGCCAACCTACGTGAAGCGAAACAGTCGCTCTACCAACCAGGCCAAGTGGTTGGGTGAGGGTTCTGGGAGTTTTTCTACCCCTATGTCATCTTGACTTATGAAGAGCTTGGTCTAACAGGCTGTTACTTGGAGCAGCCTGCAGGCCTACAAATCCACCACAACCTGGTTGGTCTGGCAAATTGTGAAGAAAACTATCCAATTTTCTCTTGAAGACATCCACGATTGTTCCAGCAATATTTCTCATACTTACTGGGAGGATGTTGAATAACTGTGGACCTCTGATGTTTATACAGTTTTCTGATTGTGACCAAGACACCTCTGCTCTTCACTGTTTCCATTCTGCATTTCATTCCATATTGTTCACTCCAGTATGTTGTTACTTTACATGTAGATTTGGGATCTGGTTCCTCCAATATTTTCCACGTATATATTATTTGATATCTCTCTCATCTCCATTCTAGAGATGTAGTATTTGGAATGGTGGAATGACTAAGATTTTATAAATATATCTGTTGGTTATCTGTAGCTCTTAAATTTTTCTCCAGTGAATCCCTCGAACCTTTAACGATCTAGCAAACACAAGTGAAACAATTCCTGTAGCACCATTGCTACAGCCTTACTATGCATAAGTCTGACTATATGACACAAAAGATCTTTACCCTAGGAAGCTACCAAATACAATACCTTAGAAAAAAAAAAAAATGGTGTCACCCACAGATCTACAGAAGTTCACTTTTTAATTTTTTCTCTAAATAAAACATATTTAAACATTATTACTAAGTACTTCTGGTAAGCTAACAGCCACAAATATATAGCATAATGTAGATTTCTGTGGGGAGCCCCGTCGGCTTCCTGAAGCTGTCATCACTGATTAAGTGCCATACTATCATCAGTTGCAGTTCTTTTTGCCTACCAGGGAACACGAGCCACAACCTGGCCCCCCCTGAGAGGTGTAGGGAGTGATGGCCGATGATTACTCTACATTTAAAGGATATCATCTTTGCCCTCACCTGGGAAGGCACCCAGAAAGATAGGCAAACCAAAACAAACCAGTGCCTGGGTTAAAAAGGAGATTGAAACCCCCCAAAATGCCAAAAGAATTCCAAAAAAAAGAAGACACACCATTGGATGATAAAAACTGCATGCTCTATTGTATGATAAAAATAACCGAGTAACATTAACATTTCCAAATGTGCCTGTCTGCGACCACTGAGGTCAACTAGGTATGAGTAGGTAAATGGAGCACTAAACAGAAATGTTTACAACTACACTGTATTATAAGTTTACTAACCTGTGTATTGTCATATTTTGCAAATGAATGCAGTATTGTATGGTTAAAAAAAAAAAATGCCTTGCATTACAGTATTGTACTGTACAATATATGCTATTAATGATATTGAAACAATATTGTCTACAGACAAGCAAACTACTGTATCCAGTTTTGAAATATTGTATTTATAAATTGTACAGCTCTTTATTGTTATATGCTTTTTATATTAATTCAGAAGTTTCAAAATGACTGTTCAATTGTATGGTAAAAATTATAAATTATTTTATTTAATCTGTGTCACAAATCATACGAGTTACCTCTTCCATATTTTCTTCTACCTCTTCAACCGTGTCCTCTTTCATGGGATCCACATCAATCCAGAGATTTCTTCCTGAAGGTGACTCTGTGCCAAGAGCACAGTCTGCCAGGGACTCCCCAACAGCAAAGTGAACTTCAATTTCACTTGTCTGAAATTAATTGCACTGCAGAATATAAAACTGAAACATTAATACACTAGCATTCTCTATAAAATTAAAGGAAAAAATCTCTCAGCTTTGAGTAAATAGAAGCTCCTTTCTGAGCATGACACATGGATTCTTGTGTCCCCTTTCTCATAGCAGGGGGACCCTAGGCTAGCATGGGTACTGCCATCTGGTGCAGGGTGGATGCCAGTAGGACAAGTGGTGGTTTAGAAAAACAGAACCTGACAGTCCTAGTGATACTAAGTAAGGTTTGAAAAGGCTTCGAGTTTATGAGTGAATTTTTTGTAGCACTTGGGACTGAACCGAGCTGTTTTACAGTGTTTCCATGGAATCAGTGCCGCCAAAAACAGAATTCCAAAAGAATTCTCACTTTATTGGTATGAAATTTCACCATGCTCTATACTGATCCTGACCAATGGAACCTTCATTGATATTGCCTTAGCAAGCATCAGTGTCCCTTGCTCAGAAACAAGCATTTCATATTCACTTCTTCATAGCCTGATATTTAAACCATGCTTCCTTTTAGAAATTATAATAATATAAATGACAGACTGAAAAAAAGTATATGATGCAGCAGACATAAATGAATTATGTAGGTATGGAAGTCCAGAACAGCCAGGAAAGCTGCTAAGAAACAGATTTTATGCTCAGAAATGATTGCATCTATGCAGGACTCATAAGCAAAGACATTCATAATTGAGCTACTTCTTAATTACTGAGAAATTCACTAGTATAAGAGAAGCTCACCTCCTTAGCTAGAGACAGCAGGGATTCTATAATTTTTTTCTTGTGAGGAAATTCTTGATGACCAACACAAAGATATCCAGTTGTGGCAATGGCTTGTTCCCGAACCTTAAACAAAAAATTAACAAATATTTATAGAAGATTTATGAGTAAAACTGGAAATGTAAACAGATATATTTTGTACCAATAAAAGAATTTCTTGTATTTCCTGTGTATTAATTTGCAATGATAAAATTTTAGTTTGCTATAAGTTTTAATATTTATGAATTATTCTTGAAATGAAAATACCGACAAATAAAGTTTTATTAAAATACTGTAATACAGTACTTTGCATTAAAGTATCACTTCAGTTTCTTTGCTCCATGTCTAATTCTGTCTGACAAATTTCCAGAGTACTGTTTCAATCTGCTCCAACTTAATGCCCTTTCTTAAACCACACACCGTACTGAACTTTGTACAGTTCAATAGTGGGTAAATGGGTTGTGCAGTCACACTTTTTTCCAATTTTATTCCATTTTTTGGCAACAAGCAGTGTTTGTGTCTGGAAAGTGATGTTAGTATAATGATGCTCATAAAAGGGGTTTATTGAGAACATTGGGAAAAGTGCACTTTGAGAGATCTCTGGAACACAACATTCTATCATTTAAAGTCCTTTTAGGTACGATTTTAGAGATAAAAACAACACTTGACAAAATGACAAGTAAAGGTGTCCTAGACTACAAAAGGTTTTTATGCCACACTAATTAGAAAAATTCTTAGAAATAGTAGCACAGTACACAGTACCTGCAATCTGATTGCAAAACCCAGTATATAATTTGGCCTTAAATTATACCTATGCTGCACATTAAAATACCTTAGATGGCAGTGTTTTGGTCTTGAATATCTTGACAAGAGCATTGACCAAGGCAAGAGATGAAAGTTGCTTGCTGTCCTCTTGAGCAACACCAACTGGTAGAGGCAGAGGGCTCTGCCTGGCCATCTCTCCTATTGCTATCACTAAAGCATTTTGAATGGGGCTGTTCTCGCTCACCATCTGACGCACTTGTGAAAATAAAAAATACACACAGTTACAGCAACGGTAATAAAAAAAAAGCGTTGAATATTATGAAACGCCATTTTCTGGGCGAGACCCGGAGGCTCCCTGAAGCCATTATACACTAATCAGTGCCATACTAGTGTACTTAGTACAGTGGTATGGCACTGTATTAGTATCTCACTATTAATGATACCATCTCAAATAGTCATAATGAGTTACTATTTAATCTAAAAAAAATCCATTTTAAATAATTTGTATCAACACTTAAACCTCAGATACAGCTTATAATTCAGAACTAGAACTGTACAGTATATATAATATGTAGGCAGTCTTGACTGCCTTCTATGGCTGCATGTCATCAAATATAATCTCAAGAGCCACATGACATAGGGTTCATAAAAATATAAATTAAAAATTATATAAAGTACTGTATTTTGTTCAGTAGATAAAGACCTTACCTAGCTCATGAACAACAGACTCGAATGCTGGCCAGTCTTCAAGGAATACACCAGATTTCTTCATATTATTAATATTGTAAGCATAGCTGTGGCCCACTGCAAGCACGCAGCTCTCTTGGCTGTCCACACGCTGAGTGGGAAAAAAAATTCTTTACTACCCACAAGGTAAAATTTACCAATTTTATACAAAATACGGCTTTGAGTGAACATGAAGAGTATCTTTCTGAACTGTGTAAACAATCTCTGCATGATCATTTAAGGTGTTAAGGGTCACTGGACACAACCTCAGTCCAGACTAGAATGAACTACTGTATAGGGGATGAACTCTTGAGTATTAACAGAATGCACTCCATAAAAACTTGAAACAGCAAACGCTGCTCCTCAAGATCACAAGCAACCCCCAAATAAGGTATGAAATAAAGGCCAAAAGCTTACCAAATTTTTCATGTTGGTAATGTGGTACATGACCTTCTCAAACTCCTGCTGACTCTGCACTTGACCAGAAACCACACCAAACAGATGAGCTGCCACCTCTCCATAATGGCCTCCACGAAGGATAAATTTCTGTACAAGAGATGTAAAATTTGTATTTAAGATGCACTGCTCGTACCAAAGTGAATGGCTAAAGTGTACACTTGATGTATTATTAATGTAAATGAAATAGAAATTTCAGGTATACTTTTCCATGTGCAGTGGGGGTGATGCCTTAATCCCAAGTGAGGGCATTTATTTTGTGTAAAAAATGCAACATTGGTAAGTTTTACCCAAGCATATCAAGGGAACAGTTAACAAGTACCAGCCCAATTTGTGGGAAAATAACAACACACAGCCCACATTTTGCCTCTAGCACACGCCAAGATAGATGTACTAATCTAAATTTATCATCAACTTCCACACATCATACACAAAGTAAACAACAAATGTGAATGCTACAGTTGGGAAGCCATGGTGCACTTCATATAAACTAGCAAGTGGATGTCAATTATTCTTTATTTAAACGTGTGTATACATGTTCTATATAAATAAATAACCACTGCTGAACACAGCAACGTGAACACAACGTGAACACAGGTGTGTGCAACAACCAGCACGAACACCAGAGTAGCCTACACACATCAGTCAAGACTTGAGATGCCCTCTGTGAACATGTTTCCCTCAGAATATCAGAACCATAGATATTATATTAATTTTTAATATTTATTTTCATCAAGAGATATTATAAGACTTATAAAATGCCCTGTACCCATTAAATTTAAGGAACTCCAACTGTACAGGGAAGTAGCAGAGGGGATATCATCACTATATACAAAATACTAAGGGGAATGGAAAGGTGGAGGACAGCCTCATTAAACTGAGATAAAAAAAGGACAAAGGACATCTATGGAAGTTGAAAATATAAATGAATAAAAATAATAAGGGAGTTCTGGTGTGGCAAGTGTTTGACTGCCCAACTAGTTAAAAAATTCTCTGGGCTCACCCCCCCTAAAGTTTCAAAATATTTATTGCAACCAAAAAATGTACAGACAACAGTTGCCAGGGTCTACACAAAAGCCAAAGTAAACTCAGTTTTATGGCCTTATATGTTGTAAGCTTCAAGTCATCACAAGAGGTGCTTCCCGTATGTTGAATGTGAACCTCAAGGAACAGAAAAAATCGTAAGGTATTCCCAACTGGAGATGCCCAATTACACAGATTAAGAAGAAAAAAAAAGCTCACAGCTTACCCGTATCCAGTCCAATTTTAAGGAATAATGAGAAACAAAAAGTTCGGGAGCAACAGCTACCACTCTTAGGATTGATTCCAAGGCTGCAGCAGACCAAGCATTGGCTGCCAATTCAGCAAAGCCAATGTATCTCATGAATGGGTTGGGAGCTGAAATGGATATTTAATGAAATGGCATTAATTTATACCAATTATGTACAGTATATATTTCCAAAAAAGTTACATTAATCCAAAAGTATAATGGAAGAAACACTTTACCGTATTGTACTCTCTATTCATATCTTGTTCCTATCATGAGCTCTGCTTACCAGTAATTGACAAGCTGCTAAATACTTTGAAAAGTAGTAAAGACATGACAAAATTTAGAAAAACAAAATAGTTAAAATGAAGAATAACAAAGGCAAGCAAATATTGTCCAATACATGTTAATACAGTTAGGGACAAAATAGACTAACATAGCTCAACTTTTAGCTTTCAGTCTCAAAAGTTTACTGTTAGAAAGACTTGTATGGGAAGGGGGGGGGGGGGGTTCTTCACTTCAATGTTTCATTCAAAAGATCAGGTTACATATATATTTATCAGCTGCTAAATACATTACATGCACCTGCTCCTTACTGATTTCTTGGAAATACAACAGGATGCATATTGTAAGTTGACTGTTTGCAGTAAAGACTAACACTGTTCCATGATACTCGCCTCTAACTCCAGGCCAAAAGTAGATAAAGTATACAGTACTGTAAATTCAATTACACGAGTGCAATAAGGGTTCATGTGGCCAGTCTACAATACAATATAAACAGAGCAGCTTAAAAAGAGTGTAAAAGATGTACTGTAAAGATTAAAGGTGTAATGAGGATAGTGTGGTATAAAGAGTATAGCAAGTATAACGTTACCTGGTGTCTATGGGATACGTCATAATGTACCGCCTTTCTTTTGTCACCCAAATCATTGTTTATCGAGAATTATATTATTTTACCAAAGACCTACACCACTATTTAACACTATCCCAACTTATCAATTCATTAGACTGAAGTCAAATTTATAGTTTTCTCAGGACCCGAGTATAGTACATACATGCACTGTCAGCATACAGTATATATATGAGTGCTCACATTTTAAATTTTGGGTCACAAAATGAAAACCACGTTACTGCATGTGAAAAGTGTTGAATAAAAAACACAAGGGTTCTGGTCGGGTCCCAGTAGTACAGTCGTGTTCATCTCGACTTGCAATCAAAAATTCCGGGTGGGACAGAAATGGTTGGGGCATTTCCTATCACCTGATGCTCCTGTTTACCTAGCAGTAAATAGGTACCCAGGAGTTAATCAGCTTATTGTGGGGTTGCATCCTAGGAAGGGTCAGCAATTCGACCATGAGGGGACCTCGATATAAGCCTAACATGTACTGTATGTATATACTGGCTGCCTGTCCCCGGACCCAATGAATTATTAATTATTATAAATAAATTTTTGAAACCCAAACGTCCACTGTAGCCATATTAACATGTATTACTGTAGAAAATAGTTTCAATACTACTATTACAGCACTGTACAAATATATTTATCATCTAAGGTTGTTAGGTTTGGTGTAGGATGAGTTAAGACTTAACAGGTACGTTTTAGCAGCCAGTGTTTTTTACTGCGATACTAAAAAAAGAAGGGCTTATTATTACTATTTTATGAATACCCTTATGAAGTTCCTTGTTAAACTACTGTAATTGTACTTTTTGATATAGCTCCAGAAGACACGTTCTGCTGGTGTTGTTCTACAATCTGGTGGAGCAGTTTTCCAACGGCAGGTGGGTCGACCCATAGCAGCCCTTCCTCACGCCCACCCTGGTTGCCTGCTTCAACTTCCAAACAGTGTTCTAGATATTTCAGCATCTGAAAAATAAACATCAATACTGTACAAGAAAATTTAGTGTTTAAACCATACTTTGTTTTCAGAACATTAAGATAAAATTCCTTATTGGACCTCTAATTTGCACACAAATCTAAGCAAGTTATCACAGTGCAGAAATGAGTAAACGGTATAATCCAGTTCAATTAAACACATGAACCATGATCACAGAGAATGTACAGTCCTGTTACCATCAGAGGTTTGAGACTTTTCTAACTACAGTACTGTATTAACAAAATGTTAGAAGCACAAGGGAAAAAATACAAACATAAAAAGATACCCAAAAGAGGAAAGCGATTCAGCATATTTTATAAGATGAAAATTTTAAATTAGACCAAGAATACTTTGTATAGTCCAAAATGAAGAAGACGTGTTAAAAGGTGACGAGTATTCGGTAGGAAATTTTGTTAAATACTGTATGTAGTATTAATATACCTGCTCCATTACTGGAAGAGAAAATGGAACTGGTTGGTTGGCAACATCATGCCATTTACTTCTTGGCAGTGAATCTACACGCTCCAGAACATAGGTAATGACAGCTGAGAATGGCGGTGCTTGAAATGAAGGAGTTCCATCTTTAGCTTCTTTGGATGCTTTATATAATTGTCTTCGTGACTCTATCCGGATGTCATCATGGCTGAAATATGAAATAAAGAACTTAAGTGCTGGAAACTAATATGCACTAATATCTCCCATTGAAGCATATACAGTACAATATATAGATCATTTCTTAATCCTGTATATATATATATATATATATATATATATATATATATATATATATATATATATATATATATATATATATATATATATATATATATATATACAGTATATACATTAGTAATACTATATATACATTACATGGAATGAATAATAATGAGGCTTACCTGTCTCCTGTAGCCACCATGAGAATGAACCTGGAAGGAACATGGTCGTGAGGAAATACCGATGCTGCATAATTGACAGCTGTACGCCTTAGCTGGGCATTATGATGCAACACATGTTCTGACAGGAGAATACAAAGTTCATCCTGGCTTGATGTATTAAGCTGTTTACAAACAGGTGCCACCATTGACAGAGCCTCTTGCACTGCCAGCAAGACATCTCCTTCCTCCTGTGTGAGAGCATTCATTAAGGTTTGCAGGTAATGAAGCTGAGATGGATGCGACAGCAGAAGGTTTGGAAGTTTAACGGATAATTTTGCCAAAGCGCCATATGCTAGTGACCGCAGTCTTGCATCACATTTTTCTTCTTCAATAACCTTAACAACTCCACCAAAAAGTACACTTCCCACGGGAGATAGCTTGTCCTTGTCTGCATTGAATGCTATATGATGCAGAAATGTTACACCCTGTTGCTTCAACTTTGTATTTGAATTTTGTCCCCAAAGGCATTCAAAAAACACCTTCAAAGCAAGAGGGGCATAATTACATGCTTCTTTAGACTTCAAAAGGTACGGCATGAGCTTTAATCGAATTCTTGTATTAGCCGGGTTTTTAAACTTATCTGCTGGGGTTTTATCTTTTGGCATAAGAGTGCCAAGAAAAAGAACATACAGAGGTGCAATTACTGCACTGCTGTTCCATCCCACACTGCCATCTATTCTTTTTAGATGTAACTCGGCTGCATTGGCAACAGAAAACCTCGTATCGGCTGCTCCTACAATCAACTGCAACACAACAGAGGAAGGCGGCAATACTTCGGAACTTAAGAACTTAATAACTGAAACTTTAAGTTTCTCCAGATCTTCAGGTTTGGGTGCCACGTCTCCTATGACTCGTTTAAAGGTGTGGATGCTCATTCCTGCTGGTACACCAGGAACCGGAGGACCATCAGAATTATCTTCAGCTCCATCACTCACTCTTTGCTGAGACAGTGGAGTAGCACTGAGGAGAAAAATACTGTAAATAAAATATGCAATCAATGTGTAAGAAAATGATAGCTATATATCTACTGTACTACCCCAAAAATACATAAATATAAATATTTGTTATTGTGTGTGCGTGTGTGTGTGTATGTATTACACACACACACACAGTACAGTATTGTAAAAACAAATATAGTCTTGCCATATCATTTACATACTCAACAAATAATCACTGACCCATAGGGAAGAAGCAAGATGTCCAGCATGAAGTCAAGAAGCAGCTTAGCAACTCCTGGCCTCTCCCGCAGACCAAACAGCGATGCAGTTTTTTCAGCAGTTTCTGGAATCTTCATATGACCAAACACTGGCACCATCAACAGCAGAAGACTAAGATTTAAAAACATTTGCTTTAGAAACACACAGTGGAAAAAGGGAAAAAAATACCAAACAAAAAAAGTTAGTCCAGAAAACTGACTAATAAAGCTGAAAATTGAATAAGCCTTCTAAAATTTTTAAAGTAAACAAAAATTACTATACCTGTCTTGATGCTGAGCTGGTTTACCCTCCAAACTGTTAAGCATGGATGGTAGCAGCTCTACTTGCTTGTTAAGGTCCAGCCTGGGATATCCCATCTTAATGTAGATAATCGAGAAATTCTGCAAAGTTCAATATTTAATGACATAATTAAAGCAACAACTATACATTTTTACATTTAGCCTACATTATAATATTGTTTGCATTAATTATACATATTTTAGTCAGCCAACCTGGTCAGCCAACCCTCTCAGTCTTATGCCGCACAAAAGAAAATCCTGTAACCCACAGGAGAGACAGACAAGGGTGGGGAATGGGGAGCTCTCATGGACCCCACCAGATAGTGCCATTTCAATACATTCAATGTTGGATAACTGGGAGGGACCCTAAAGCCAACTTGCCATGAAAATCTTGAAAGAGGAGACTGACAGTGAAATCAACTAGGAACCAAGGATGGCCAGGGCTAATCCATGGGAATACATAAATGGGTGCAAATGTGGACACCCTATGATAGACCCTAACCAACCCGCAGATGCCATACACAGTTTCAAATGTAGATATGATAAGAACCCAATAGGCTCAGGAACCTGTACACCAATTAACAGAACGTTGAGAAGTGGGACCAAAGTGCCGAAGCTCAAACCCTGCAAGCACAACTAAGCGAGTGCGCAAACTTGCCTAGGCTAAGAAAACCTCAATACAGTATATCTAATATACTGCTGTCTGGGACAGGAAGGCTATCATAGTACACTGGTTACCAGCTCATAAATTAACATGGATTTTGTTTGGCATCCTAGCAACCCTGCCTCACTTTTAACAAAATTCATTATTACAAACTTAGACAAAAATGTTACAAATAGTTACCGTGACAAATGCCGTGGCACTGGGATCCTGGTACTGAGCCAGGAGTGACTCCACTGGCAGCTGGATACTTTCATGCTCTTTAACTCTGCGGTTAACATGAATCAATAATTCCATCACCTAAGGAATAAACAATAAAACAGATACTACATTTATCAAAAAATACAATACTGCACAGTATTCATCTTTTGGTTTATGAATATGTAATTGCTTACTTAACTGAGCAACATCAGTACTAATGACTAATACAGTACGCTGTGCTATGTACCTTCTTTCGAACAGGTTCATGTGGAGATGCTAATTTCAAAATCACAGGAGCTAGGAATTTCAGCAACTCTTCCTGCAAAACATCATCTGTTGCTGCCGAGCCAATCCGAAGAAACACACGCTCTACCAACACTGATGGAAGAAATGGTGCTTTAATCTACTATATAATAGAATGTCAGATACTGTACATTCATAGCTAAAGAATGCATTTGAAAAAACTTTGGATATGTTTACAGTATGCAGCATATTAACACTGCACACAAGACAAATTTCATGACAAAGTAAGTAAGTTAGCCTAGACAAGAGTTGGGTCCTGCCTGCCAAACTGTGTCTTTAGACATGCAAGGTGGGGGCCACCTAATGCCATTAGCAAGGTTGGCCTGGCAAGCAATTGAAGTTGGCGAGTTCTTACGTGTGCTGCCAAGTTAGGGGTTCAGATAGCATCTTAAGTCTCTCTGAATGTACCCCTGTTGGGTCTTCTAGGTAGGACTGAGTGAATCATTAGCCCCCATCAATATTTCTACAACATATGAAAATATCCCTATGGCACAAATGGCAGAATGGTATCCTGCATAACTAATAATTAGTTTTGTTGGAGACAGGAAGCCTGTGTATATATATACTATACCTTAGGCTTGTAACAAGGTGCCACCAAAGTCAAAATGTTGACCTCAATGTGCCCAACATTTCTGTCCCACCTGGCAATCAAACCCAGGATTCCCAACTTATTTATTTATTAATTTTATTTATTTATATATATATACAAGAAGGTACATTGGGATTGTGAGGATACAGAGCATAGTAATTACAATCTTGTAAAGCTACTAGTACACGCAGCGTTTCGGGCAGAACTATGTTAAGTACAAGGCCAATTGCACTATAATCAATGGTTGGAACAGTCGGTTCACAACCAAAAAGATCCCCAGTTTAGTTCCTGTACAGAAAGGAGAAGTTTGGTCATTTATCTTAAACTATGTCTCTTCACCTAGCAGTAAATAAATCCTGAGAGCTTGGCGATTGTTGTGGGTTGCATACTAGGGAAGTCAGCAGTCGGCCTAGCGGAACCTCAATATGCCTGTCCTCAACAATGGGAAACCTGTACACACGAGGTAACGTCAAGAGTTTGGATGTACCTACTAGAAACAGTATACACTAAGGTAAACTTAAATGTTTGGTGTTCTTGATGCAGTACACCCGAAGTAAACTTAAATAATAAATAAATAAATAAATAAATGTTTATTTAGGTAAGGTACATACATACAAGAAATTTTTACAAAGATTGGTTGACTTATAGGTAGAGCTAGTACATACAATGCCTAAAGCCACTATTACGCAAAGCGTTTCGGGCATGAAAAACTTAAATGACAAGCTTAATACTAATTAAGCATAAAGAGTAGAATGAAAACAAGAAATGAAAACAAGAAATGAAAACATAGCTGAAAAAGCAGCACAAATACAATTTTGTCGACAAACAGCGCTCTTTAAAAAAAAACAGACATTGGTTGACAATAGAAGGGTAAGGTAGGTTACAGGGAATTTATTGGGTATAGCTTCGTTTTTATCTTAAACTGGTTGAGAGAGGTACAGTCTTTAACATGGTTGGGAAGGTCATTCCACATTCTGGGCCCCTTGATTTGTAGAGCATTTCTAGTTTGATTAAGTCGTACTCTAGGAATATCAAAACTGTATTTATTTCTGGTGTAGTGCTCATGGGTTCTGTTAAAACCTTCTATGAAGCTTTTGAGATCAGGATTGGCATTATAGTTTAGCGTTTTATACATGTATAATACACATGAGAGAATGTGCAGTGACTTAATGTCTAACATATTCAGAGATTTGAGTAGGGGTACCGAGTGATGTCTGGGGCCAGAGTTGGATATTGTCCTAATAGCAGCTTTGTGTCGAGTAATTAGAGGACGTAAGTGATTTTGGGTAGTAAAGCCCCAAGCACAAATACCATAGTTGAGATATGGATAGATAAGGGAGTAATAGAGAGTCACCAGGGCAGGGCGTGGTACATAATATCTGATCTTAGAAAGAATGCCCACAATTTTTGAAACTTTTTTTGATATATTTAGAATGTGTCCCTGGAAATTCAGCTTGTGGTCAATGAGAATGCCAAGGAATTTGCCATCTAATTTGTTACAAATTTGGGTATTGTTTATTTTGAGATTTATTTGATTAGAGGATTTATTGCCAAACAGAATATAGAAAGTTTTGTCAATGTTAAGGGTGAGTTTGTTGGCAGTTAGCCAAAGATGGACTTTATTTAGCTCAGTATTTACTGTGGCATTTAGAGCAAGGGGGTCAGGACTGGAGTAAATGAAGGTTGTGTCGTCAGCAAATAGAATTGGTTTGAGGTGTTGGGAGGCATTTGGAAGGTCATTAATGTAGATGAGAAAGAGGAGAGGGCCAAGTATGCTGCCCTGAGGAACACCAATGTTGATGGGTAGGGTGGGAGAAATTGTATTATTCACAGAAACATATTGGAGCCTGTCAGTAAGGTAGGATTTGAGGTATTGCAGGGAGTGTCCTCTGACTCCATAATGATGTAATTTAAGAAGAAGGTTTTGGTGGTTGACAGTGTCAAAAGCTTTACGCAGGTCCACAAATAACCCACCAGGGAACTCATTTTTATCAAGAGCTGTATGAATCGAGTTAAGCATACTAAGACCCATTCTACGTTAGACAGTACACCAAAGGTAAACTCACAGAGCTCGTGGTGTCCCCTGCTAGTTAGTACATTAAATGTAAACCCCACAGAGCTCAGGTGTACCCCGCTAGACACAGTACATCAAATGTAAACTCACAGAGCTCGTCGTGGAGGTTATGAAGTACCGGAGTCGTCATGGTGTAAACAGGCTAGTGGTTTACAGGCGAGTAGATTTACCCTTGCATCTCAGGGGTGCCCTGGTATCCTAGTGCAGCAGGGGGAGGGAGGTGTAGGTGTACAAGAATGTGTACAGGAGCCACCTGGGATGTGCACTGTCATCAGCTGAGCGCCACAGCGTTCATGGCGGCGTGAAATAAACAGCTGTACTGAGCGTTCCTTGCTGCCTCAACTCTCTCTCTCTTTCTCTCTCTTATCTCCATTATTCTACACAATAATACGGCTTTATTGCAATTTTTTATTCTGATTTTAAATCAAGATTAAATAATATAATAAACAGCTGTACTGAGCGTTCCTTGCTGCCTCAACTCTCTCTCTCTCTTATCCTCTTTATTCTACACAATAATACGGCTTTATTGTAATTTTTTTATTCTGATCTTAAATCAAGATTAAATAATATTAGTTGAGTTGTGGTCGTTGTTCTTGTTGTTACTGCTGCTGCTGTGGTTTGCTGTTGCTGCCGCTGTACCTGCTGCTTCTGTATCTGCTGCGGCTGCTGTACCTGCTGCTGCTGCTGTATCTGCTGCTGCCGCTGTACCTGGTGCTGCTGCTGCCGCTGTACCTGGCGCTGCTGCTATCCTTGCTGCTGCTGGCCACTGGTGCTTCCATGCCTACTGTTGCTACTTTTTCTGTACCTGATGCTGCTGCAGCTGCTGTATCTACTACTGCTGTTGCTACTTCGTCTGTAGCTGCTACTTCTGTAACTGCTGCTGCTGCTGCTTGTTAATATCAACAAATATGGGCAGACATGATGCTTATAACGGTAAACGTGTTACAGTGGTAGATTATTTGCAGTGGTAGATTATTTGCATACAGTGGTAGACTATTTGCATACAATGGTAGACTATTTGCATACAAGGGTTGGACGGTAGAGCGACGGTCTTGCTTCATGCAGGTCGGCGTTCAATCCCCGACCGTCCATGTGGTTGGGCACCATTCCTTTCCCCCGCCCCATCCCAAATCCTTATCCTGACACCTGCCAAGTGCTATATAGTCGTAATGGCTTGGCGTTTTTCCCTGAGTTTCCTTCGCTTCCCTCTCCCATTCTGCCAATTAACTCTGGTGTTCCCCAGGGTATTATATAATAATGATAATAACAATTCATTGTGTCAGGGGACAGGCAGCCAGTTTATATATACAGTACATGATAGGCTTATATGGTCGAATTACTGACCTTTCCCAAAAGGTGGGTTGGACATGTTTATGAGTGGGATTGGGTGGTTATAGATAGGAGCTGCCTCGTATGGGCCAATAGGCCTTCTGCAGTTACCTTGTTCTATGTTATGTTATCTTATGTTATGTTAAAATCCAACCCAACAACAAGCTGACTTTAACTTCTGGGTACCTATTTACTGCTTGGTGGACAGTGGCATGAGGTGATAGAAGACGCGCCCAACTATTTCTGCCCCGCCCAGGATTCGAACTCGGAATTCTCGATTGTGATTCGAGAACGAACCCAGTTGTACTAACTGACCCTCACTGTATTACAGGGACCCAGCCGGGATATACAGTACTTGGTCCACTCATCTTTCTCAATTATATCAATGAAGTATTAACACTTACAAACAACAACAGAACTACAAGAAGTAAAGCAAAGACGAAGATGAAAAAGATGGCAAAGCAGACCAACACCACAAGCATATAGAACCTAGACCACTGATGGCCCTCTTCGGCGTTCCTAGGTGGACGATGTGAGGGCGGGCTTGCCTGGCCTCCTGCCGACGGTGCATAAACCTCGAACTTGAGTCCAGCAGCTGGGTTAAGCCCTGGCACTCTATGATTACAACGCTTCCTCTCCACACTTCTCTTCAGCTCTTCCCACTTACCCGTTCGCTACTTTTCTTGTATTTCATGTATGTTATATACAGTGGTAGACACGTTACATACAGTGCAGACACGCTACAGAGTAGAGACGTTATATATAGTGGTAGATATGTTATATACAGTGTAGATAAGATATATTTAGTGGTAAACACGTAATATACAAATTTCCGTAATGCCTAAGCCCTGTTGAATTTTAAAATCCAGATGGAAAAAATCATCAGGACAAATGGTGGGACCTTTCACAAGCCGCAGGCTTCCTGTCCTCGTCATGGCTACTAGAATGTTAATGGCCCTCAGCTAAATTCCAGTAAATAGTGGTTATAAAGACTAGTAATTAATATAATTTGCTTTATTACTGTTTTTACTTAAGAGAGATGAAATAAGCAGCTATATATGTAAGTAGCTATTTTTGTCAATAAGTATTTTGTCAGTACTGTAGATTTGTTGTAAGTAGCTATTTTTGTCAATAAGTATTTTGTAAGTAAAGTAGTTATTTGTAAGTAGCTATTTTTGTCAGTACTGTAGTTATTTTTTTAAAGTGGTTATTTTTGTCAATAAGTATTTTGTCAGTACAGGGCACTGTAGTTATTTTGTAAGTAGCTATTTTTGTCAATAAGTATTTTATCAGTACTGTAATTTTTTTTAAAGTAGCTATTTTTGTCAATAAGTATTTTGTTAGTACTGTAGTTATTTTTTATAGTAGTTATTTTTGTCAATAAGTATATTGTCAGTACTGTAGTTTTTTTGCAAGTAGCTATTTTTGCCAATAAGTATTTTGTCAGTACTGTAGTTATTTTTTAAAGTAGTTATTCATATTGTTTTGTGGGAGTTGTATTAATAGATCTGTATTGTGTGTATACATAGTTGCCTAGAGGTCAGTGTTTTATAGAGCCTATAGTTTATGTTACCCTTCAGGTAACCTTCAGATAACATTAACATTACTAACAAGCACAACACCCTCCGTCAACTAGGCCCCGTGCTGGGGAGTGACGAGGCAAAATATACGGGTCCTGGTAATTTACTCAAAGTACCACAAAGTAGCACAAGGTTATTACATTCAAAGTTACCACATACACAGTTACCACAAAGTTAACACAAAATACTTTACAAAACACAACCATTGTGGGGACTTTGTGGCCAAAATATTGTCTGTTGTGCCCAACAGTCAATATTAGACAGAGACAATATTGTCACACTGTGGCAGTGTTGGTGTGACAGGGTTGGTGTGGCAGGGTTGGTGTGGCAGGGTTGGTGTGGCAGTATTGGTGTGGCAGTATTAGTGTGGCAGGGTTGGTGTGGCAGGGTTGGTGTGGCAGTATTGGTGTGGCAGTATTAGTGTGGCAGGGTTGGTGTGGCAGGGTTGGTGTGGCAGTGTTGGTGTGGCAGGGTTGGTGTCATTAACTGTGCATGATATATGCACAATTAATACCTCTATTTATTTATATATAATTTAGTAAAGGTATAGCGTAGGAGAAGGCTTAATCTCTTTATGATCTGATTAAGACTAAGATCATCAAGTCTTAGCATTGCCATGGAAAATAATTTCTTAGTTAAACTCCGGTACCTTAGAAAATATAAACCTTACTTATGCATAATAGTGAAAAAATCAAGTTATGGACCTATCCATAATTTTTGAAAATACAGACGTAGCCTACCATAAACTTAGAAAATGAAGACTGTTTATAGTCTAAGCAAACCAAATATTATTCTAATCCATGGTCTAGGAAAACTATGATTCAGTTTATGGTCGTGTCATTTATAGTGTAAACAAGTCACAGCTTAAGCAAGCTCTTTGGTAATGAAATCACAGCCCAGCACAGTTGAAATTGAATCGTGCTCTGGCCATGATGATCCCGCAGGAAAATTGCGTAAATGTTCAGTCTTTGGAGAACTAGCAGCAGTACCGCCATTCTGTTGGAAAAGTAAACAATTTGAATGTAGAAGAGTAAGATGAGCACGGGGAAAATAGCCATTCAAGTTAATACAGGCATAGAGCTGGAGGGTCGAGATTTACTGAGTCTTAGTGGCAAAAACCAAATCAAAACCTTCATTCATAAATCATTGTTCATTTATAATTGGGAAAGTGGGAATCATAAATTAAAGCTAATCAGTTTAGAGCTCGTAACTTGAATAGGCCGTTAAGAAACGGCATTTAGACAAATCCTTTAGTTTGAGTTACAAATACTTTAGACAAGTCGATTACTGAATTGTTTTGAAATAAACCTGCCAAGCATGGGGACAATAGGCCTTCTGAAGTCTTCTCTTATGTGCGTGTGTAGTGTGGTGGTAAGGCGTGGATTATATGGTGTTTGTTGGTGATAGTAGGAGGGTACCTTAATGTGGTGTCGGGGAGGAGGGTACTATAAGCTGGTGGTACAGTGTAGCAACAATTATCATGCTGGCACCCTCGTCCGTATAAATACAGGGGGTCGGCCTCTGTCCCCCGCCACACCCGGCCACAATAGTGTGACGCGCCCCACCCGTCACTCTCATACCTCACCACACCCTCCTCCATACTTGTGTCTTCTGTTCGGTAAGACGGGTGTTGGTGTGACAGTGTTGGTGTGACAGTGTTGGAGATACTGTGGGTTCCGTAATAATGTCACTCTTGGTCTCTGGTCCACCAACAGTATTACTATGTGGGCGGCAGTGTGGGCGCTGTCGTGCTGTGGCGTGTCTGTGGGCGTGGCCCAGGTGGCCATGATGGATAGCAGGGTCCACGACAGGTCGTCTGACCCCAACATGGTCCACGGCAGGTCGTCTGACCCCAACATGATCCACGGCAGGTCGTCTGACTCCAACATGGTCCACGGCAGGTCGTCTGACTCCAACATGATCCACGGCAGGTCGTCTGACCCCAACATGATCCACGGCAGGTCGTCTGACCCCAACATGATCCACGGCAGGTCGTCTGACTCCATCATGATCCACGGCAGGTCGTCTGACCCCAACATGGTCCACGGCAGGTCGTCTGACTCCAACATGATCCACGGCAGGTCGTCTGACCCCAACGTACAGCATGGTGATAGTGGACAGATCCACCTGGACCCCAATGGGCTTTCAGACCTGCCGCTGGGGTCCCCAGACACAGTCAGTAATAGCTTGTATTGTACTGTGTGTGTGTGTGTGTGTGTGTGTGTGTGTGTGTGTGTGTGTGTGTGTGTGTGTGTGTGTGTGTGTGTGTGTGTGTGAACTTTCTTATCCTTCTCTTCACACTTTCAAGTCAATTAATGACCATAGATAGTGGTGTATAGTGACCACAGAACTGTGGGATATAATGGGGCCTAAGAAGGGCACGATCAAGTTGAAGAATAGTGTTAGACGTGTAACTGGTCACGCTTGAGGACATGATTGCAAGTGCTATTTGTCTTATGTCTGCTACACAGATGGAGACGGACAGGCCTGGCGCACCTCTCAGCCCGGCAGACTTCGAGACCAGCGCCGGCATGAGTAAGTGTCACACTCACTTCATAATCAACATTTGTAAGTAACACTTTTGGTTGGGTTCTCTCGTAAGTGCTCTGTTTGTGCTTACAAGGCCTTGCAAGTTGGCTAAACAAGTAGTGTAAGTGTTACAAATAAAGTTGCACAAAGTTTCAAGTGTTTAGGATGGCTACAGCATGTGTGTGTGTTATTACCAGCGGGAGAGGACTGGCAGGAGGTCATGGTTGGGACTAACCAGTCACTCTCTCTGGCACAGTTCACGACACCGTCGACACCAGCAGCCAGGCCGACCCCATCGAACTGGCGGGACTCTTCCAGGGCGATATAATGCTCCACGACCGTGACGCCCTCCTCGACCTGCCGCCTGGGGTGAGTCCTGGAGGCGGGGGGAGTCCTGGAGGGGTGATTAATAAGGTAACATCAAGGCTGCCAACACTAACATACCTGGATCATACCTGGGGAGTGTTTCGGGAGTTCTTCTTCTCGAGCCCGGTCTGGGGCCAGGCTCAACACGGTGCAACCATTTGGGGTCGACCCGGCGGTGCCCGGGTCGACCCCATCTAGTTATATATATAATAATAACATAACAATGATTTAAGAATAACACTTTCCAGAGACACTCTTCCCCCCCCCCACACACACATCTGTCAACAATGACACACCTGTAGAGAGCACCACTCTTGCTGCAGGTGTCGAGGGAGACGAGCAGGGGGGGTCGCAGCGCCCTCATAGACGTCCACAGACGCTGGCCCAACGGCATCATTCCCTACGTCATCTCCCAGACCTACGGTGAGGCTCCCAACCTCTCTTACAAAGTTACCAATGTAACTACCAGGTGATAGTTATTACGTCACTTCATCTCAAGCCAGCCCCGTCAACCTCATTTATTTTATGACATTATTTGTATCCATTACGAATAAGCTAAAATGTAATGTTAAGTAACTATCAAGTAAGGAAGAGAATACTCGAGGAGCCAGCTGTGTGCTGAAGCCGTCAAGTGGCCGGATGTCTTGCTTGCTAAGTTAAGCATCCGACTTTTCATGGACAGTGGAGAGTTAAACTCCATTCCCAAGACATCAGCCGTGTCACTCAATACTATACTTGTCCCAGTTGCAATATCATTGTCTTGTTATCATTATTGCCTGTGTTCTACCGCTAATGTGACTTGCCATTACTTTCCCCAGGTAGACATTGCTGCAAATAGGTGATTAATCACTCTCATAGTAGCTGGCATTTCTTTTTTCCATATGTAAAGGTTAAAATACAATCATCAGCATAGGTCTGAGCGTGAGGGATGAGGTGCAGTAGACCGCTGAGGTAAACATTCCACAACAAAGGACCAAGCTCACTTCCCTGCGGTACACTGGTCCCAACTGAGTGGTTTTAAGATGCTGCCCCATTGACGACTACTCGTAGGGATCTAAGTAGTCCCTCACTAGCAGTAAAATTGCAACAACACAACTTGGTATGGACTCATCCAGTGCCTGAGGCCACTTAGTGGAGAGGTTTAACAAGAGGTCGGCAGCAGAACAACCTTTCCTAAAACCAAATTGATGACCATATAGTAACCTATGGTGGTAAACAAACTATATCATTTGCTGAGAGATTAATGTCTCCAAAGTTTTTGCGCTGGAACTAAATCTGCCTTTTTCCAAACGGAAGGACAAAGTCCTTGAGCCAGAATGTTGATGTGAGAGGCGAAGTGAAGATGACACACAGCGGTGTGTCGCCTTGGGCTCTCCTCATCCACCCCCGCTGCCTTACTAATGACCAGTGATTTAAGTAGATGGCAGAGTTCACCCTGTAGATAACTACTTCAGACCCCCTCCCCTGATGCCCCATCCCCCCATAAGGTGCCATCATCCCCCATAACATGCCATGATCTCCCCGTGACAGATGAGACGGAGCGAGGCACCATCGCCAAGGCCATGAGTGAGTTCCATGACCAGTCCTGCATCCGCTTCGTCCCTCGAACCATCGAGAAGGACTACATCCACATCCTCAAGGGTGACGGGTGAGTGTCATCCACCCCCTCAAGGGTGTCAGCCACACGGCCGTCAGTATTAAGTACATCCATCCTCTCAGTCATGTCATCCATGATCATCATGTTTACAAAAATCGTATATTTTAAGCTAATTTGCTTGAGTTCAATAAGCACCTGTATTATGCCTGCCGCAGGTGTTGCTGGACAGTAACACCTGCATTATGTCTGCCGCAGGTGTTGCTGGACAGTAACACGTGTATTATGCCTGCCGCAGGTGTTCGAGCTCTGTTGGTCGGGTGGCGGGGGCCCAGCAGGTGTCGCTGGGGCCCGGGTGCCTGTACGTGGGCATTGTGATGCACGAGCTGATGCACGCGGCGGGGTTCTGGCACGAGCAGTCGCGCTACGACCGGGACAACCACATCACCATCAACAAGCTCAACGTGCAGGAGGGCATGTGGCACAACTTCGAGAAGTACACCTGGGACAAGATCCAGAGCCTCGGGATACCTTATGACCTGGGTGAGTGTCCAGTAATGAGTGTGGCACTATATGGCCCTTCCCTACCATCCCCCGTCCACACACTGTATCCCTCACTCTGCCTCATATGCCCCTCACAGAGTCGGTGATGCACTACGGTCCGTATGCCTTTGCCAAAGAGGGCAAGCCAACCATAATTCCCAGAGAGACAGGAAAGGAGATTGGTCAGAGGAGAGGCTTCTCCAAGGTGAGTTCTCTCTTGCGTGGTTCTTGAGTGATTCTCCAAGGTGAGTCCTCTCTTGCGTGGTTCTTGAGTGATTCTCCAAGGTGAGTCCTCTCTTAAATAGCTCTCAGGTGCTTCTACAAGAGCCTGTATCCACCAACCACAGGACCGCCTGAGTCTGTACCCATCAACAACAAGAGCCCGTGGGTGCTGTGGCTCTCAAGACAGGACACATCTAACTCAGAACTCAGAACTCAGGACAAATCTAACAGGAATGGTATCGGCACCCAGTGATCCCAGGCGACAGGACCGTCCTGTGAAGTCTGGATAGTCGAGACTTACTTACTGAAGACTCGAGGCCCTTCAGATCTACGGCAGAGGCACCCTGTTCTCAAGCCCAGTAGAACTACGTCTTCCAGTGACCCCACGGCGCCCACCACGCCTACAGAACCCACCACAAGCCCTCTAATAAAAGCCGAATCCGGCACTTCTCGGCCAGTCCCGCCTGGACACCGTCTTTCCGCCTATGATCTAACTGAAAAATGTAAAAATCTTTAAACTTCCTAGTTGAAGGACCCGGCCAAGTCTCCCTAGCGACAAGGGGACGATCTCAATCATCAATCTCAGCTGTTCAAGAGAAATGCCTGACGGCGGTGTCGAAGCCCGATATAAAAATAGTGACACGCTTTCCAGCGACCTGCAGGTGTTACAGGTGTGGCAGGTGTGAAGTGAGGTATTGATGATGACGGCTGAAGGTGGGTTGTGGTCTCATACCAGCAAGGTTTAAGAATGTCACAATAGTGAAATTATGTGACATGTGTTCGTATCTTGTAATATTATTGTTATTTAACACTGTTTATATGTGTAACATTATTGTGATGATGTGTAACATTATTCCACATGTGTAGCTTTATGTAACATAACTTTACAACGTGTTTGTGACGGCGGCGTGGTGACCCGGGGGACACAGTGGGACGTGGCCAAGCTGCAGAAGCTCTACAACTGTGCCAACACCTCCACCTACTTCGTCAGCACCTCCGCTCCACTGGTGGCCGCCGCTACAGGTGATAACCTCTCTCTCTCTCTCTCTCTCTCTCTCTCTCTCTCTCTCTCTCTCTCTCTCTCTCTCTCTCTCTCTCTCTCTCTCTCTCTCTCTCTCTCTCTCTCTCTCTCTCTCTCTCTCTCTCTCTCTCTCTCTCTCTCTCTCTCTCTCTCTCTCTCTCTCTCTCTCTCTCTCTCTCTCTCTCTCTCTCTCTCTCTCTCTCTCTCTCTCTCTCTCTCTCTCTCTCTCTCTCTCTCTCTCTCTCTCTCTCTCTCTCTCTCTCTCTCTCTCTCTCTCTCTCTCTCTCTCTCTCTCTCTCTCTCTCTCTCTCTCTCTCTCTCTCTCTCTCTCTCTCTCTCTCTCTCTCTCTCTCTCTCTCTCTCTCTCTCTCTCTCTCTCTCTCTCTCTCTCTCTCTCTCTCTCTCTCTCTCTCTCTTCTCTCTCTCTCTCTCTCTCTCTCTCTCTCTCTCTCTCTCTCTCTCTCTCTCTCTCTCTCTCTCTCTCTCTCCTCTCTCTCTCCTCTCTCTCTCCTCTCTCTCTCTCTCTCTCTCTCTCTCTCTCTCTCTCTCTCTCTCTCTCTCTCTCTCTCTCTCTCTCTCTCTCTCTCTCTCTCTCTCTCTCTCTCTCTCTCTCTCTCTCTCTCTCTCTCTCTCTCTCTCTCTCTCTCTCTCTCTCTCTCTCTCTCTCTCTCTTAGTTCAACCTCTTATGGCAGTTAACAATCTCCTAGACGTTAAACCAGGTCAACACTTTAAACCTTTCAACCATGTCAGCCCCCTCGTGAATGATCAGCCTCCGCTACATTATAACACACACACACAGACACACACACACACAAGTGTGTGTGTGTGGTGTGGAGAAAAAAAGTAGTTAGTAGTAGGTGAGTATACACACACACAAATGTAAAGTTATGGAAATGGGATAAGGTGATAGGAGACCAAAGGGACAGTACACAATGAAGGGGGAACTGCCTACCTGTGACGATTCGAGAAAGAGACCACGTAAGAGATGTGGATGTAACACCTAATCTAACTCCTGAGGCACGTATAAATAAGATAACGACATCAGCGTACTCTACACTGGCAAAAGTTAGAACATCATTCAGAAACCTAAGTGAGGAGGCTTTTAGGGCATTTTGCACTGCCTACATGAGACCAGTCTTAGAGTATGCCGCGCCATAGTATGTATGGCGCGGCATACATGCATACTACCAGAGTGGTAGACGGTTGGAACAAATTAAGAGAGAAGGTAGTGGACAAAACCATCAGTAGTTTCAAAATGTCATATGACAAAGAGTACTGGGAAGACGGGACACCACGAGCGTAGCTCTTCTCTTGAAACTATACTTAGGTAATTACACTTAGGTAACTACACTTTATTACATTATACAACATGGTCAATACACAACATGGCCTCAGAGGAACACTTATTTTTACTTATTACTTCGCTTATGACATGAAAGTATGCTGGTACCCAGTTCTGCATGAAGGATTACAGAGTATAACAAAAGCTGGCTGTGAGTTCATCTAAAACCGCAATCTCACAGGACAGTTAGTCATGCACAGACTCGTGAGAGAGTAGACGTGAGTCTAGTCTGCACCTAGTTCACCCTGGCTCACCCAGGCTCACCCTGGCTGGAACACAAGAACATCTTCCAGTGTTGGTGAGTGTCAGCAGTAGTGACACACCTCACATCTCCTACCATTGTGTGTGACGTGTGAGTACTGAGCGTCCGTGTGTCCACAGAGGA